>NC_026005.2:1362611-1546645 GCF_000442705.2 Elaeis guineensis
AATCATTTTCCTCCTAGACTAGTGGTTCTAAGTAGGTCCAAATAAGTCCATATGCAAAAGCTCTAAAGGTCTAGAAGTTGAAACAATATTTTTGGATTTAAATGAAACTCGAGTTTGTTTACCTAGTTGGCATGCATCACAATTCTATCTTTTTCAAAATTCAGTTTAGGCAAGCCAAGAACTAATTTTTTCTTAATTAATTTTGAAAGAGAGTGCATGCTAATGTGTGCAAGTCTACGATGCTAAAGCCAACTAGTCTCATTAACTTTAGCATTCAAGGATACTAGGCATTGCATGTCTATTTTGGTAAATCATTTAAATCTACCATATAAACATTGCCATGTTATGTCCAATAAATTTTAATGCCATCTGTTAATAGGACTAGTCACAATGCAAACAGATGATTCAAAAACAACTTTATACCCTTTATCACAAAATTGACTAATGCTAAGTAAGTTATGCTTTAAACCTTTAACTAACAAATATTTTCAATGTATTTGGAGGGGTGATACCAATGTTACCTATCCCGATGATCTTTTCTTTTACCATTATCTCCAAAGGTGACCATCCCTCCATCCTTAGCATCAAGCGTGATGAATTGTGATTCATCACCAGTCATGTGTCTCGAGCATCCACTGTCAAGATATCATTTCCTGTTTCCTCTTTGGGATGCTAGACACACCTGCAAACAAAAGTCAAGTTTTTGTTTTAGGTACCCAAGCTTTCTTGGGTCCTTTTTGGTTAGTCAAAATGGTTCCTTTTGGAACCCATATTTTCTTTATAGTTGAGTTTGCAGATTTGTCAAAGAAGCAAGTGTATGACTTATGTCCTACTCTACCACATTTGAAACAAGTAATATTGGTAGACTTGTTACTTAAAGAATTTAAATAAATATTTTTCAGATATTTTTGTTTCTTCAAGGGTTATAGCCAAGTCCAGCCTTATCATATACGGCTTTTTGATTATCAAGAATCATATTGAGTTTATTTGAACTCAAGGTGAACTTTTCTACTATTGGTTTCAGCTTGGCAATTTCATTCTTTAAGCTTTAATTTTCTTGAAGCAAGGTGGATTTTTCAATTGAAAAGTTTTCAGCTTGTTTCAATAAAGATTGATTTTTCAATTTTAGCTCTTTATTCTTCATCCCTAGTTTCTTTAATTCATCAACTAAATCATAGAATGCTTTATGTAATTCTTCAAATGTAAAGTCACTAGGAGTTTTCGAAAATTACCTCATTTTCGTGTGCCATAAGGCACAGGTTGGCTTGTTCGGTTGAGGTTTTCTCATCGGAGCTTGAGTCATCACTCGCACTCCATGTGGCCATCATTGCCTTCTTCTTGAACTTCTTGGGACCTTTCTTCAGTTGTGGACATTCGGATTTGAAGTATCCCGGCTTCTTGCACTCGTAGCAGATAAGGGGTTGGTCTTTCTCTTTTTCTTTGCTTTGTTCCCCTTTTGTGAATGGCCTCTTTCTCATCCCCTGTTTCCTTTTTCTCAAAAATTTCTTGAATCTTCGGGTGATGAGAGCCATCTCTTCATCCTGTTCTTCATTTTCAGTGTCATCAGTTTCTTCATCAGGATGAGCTATGGATTTGAGGGCAATGGTTCTTTTCTTTTTGACTTCATCCTCTTGATGTTGCTTCATGCTTAGCTCATGAGTCATCAAAGATCCAAGAAGCTCCTCTAGAGGTAGAGTGTTTAAGTCCTTCGCTTCTTGGATGGCAGTCACTTTGGCTTCCCAAGTTCTTGGCAATGACCTGAGAATCTTTCTTACAAGCTCACTGTTAGTGTAGGACTTACCAAGACTCTTTAAACCATTAATTATACCAGTAAAATGAGTAAACATTACATTGATGGACTCATCATGCTCCATTTTAAACAATTCATATTTATGCACAAGCATGTTTATTTTAGACTCTTTTACTTGATTTGTTCCCTCATGGGTTACTTCTAACTTATCCCATATTTCTTTAGCAGATGAACAAGTAGAAATGCGATTAAATTCATTAGCATCAAGAGCACAATAAAGTACATTCATTGCTTTAGCATTTAATTGGGCCATCTTTTTATCAACCTCATCCCATTCTTTCTCAGGTTTGGTTGATTCCTCACCATCTATAATTTTAGTGGGTGTGTGAGGACCATTCACTATGATACTCCACATATCATAGTCGAGTACTTGAATGAATATTTTCATCCGAGCTTTCCAATAGGTGTAATTAGACCCATTGAAAAGTGGAGGTCGGTTGGTGGATTGCCCCTCGACTAGAGAAGTACCGACGTGGGTTGCCATAGATCTTTGGCTCTTTGATTGTTTAGATCAAAGATGGGCTAGAGCACCGGGCTCTGATACCACTTGTTGCCCAGCTATGCAACCCAAGAGGGCGGGTGAATTGGGTTTCTAAAAATTTTAAGCTTAACTAATGACTTATGAAAGATGTTTGTCAAAAGCTAAATGAATGAGGAGAATGACCTTAGTTCAAGATTAATTGCCTGAAGCAAGAATGCAAGAAAATAATGAAGAGTTAAAGAGAGGCAATTATGCACACCACAAACACAAGGATTTATAGTGGTTCGATGCCAACCTTGCACCTACATCCACTCTCCAAGCTCCTACTTGGGAATTTCAATCCACTAAACTTGTATTCAACCCGAATACAAACGTCGGAAACTCCGACACTAGCTATCCCAAGCTAGTTCACTTATTTCCCGGGTATAAGCCAACCCAATACACTCCGATTCTAGGTTCGGATCAACCTTCCCTTATTTTGGAACCCCTCCAAAACAAAAACAATCACTCAAAATGAGTAAAACAATTTATAGCACAAATAAGTACAAAAAAAGCTCCTTTAATGAGCGAATATAACTATAAATACACTTTACTCAAGAGAAGAAGCTCCTTTTTGAATTTCCTCAAAGTGGATGAAGAATTGATTGAGCGCTTGAGGAGTTGGTGAGCTTTGATTGTTGGCTTCTTGAAGGCTTTAAATGAGCTCTTGATTAGGGCTGAAAAGTTGGCTTGAGAAATCCTTTCTCTTTTGAATGCTGAATTAAGCTTATAAAATTAAATTTGATCTAAAATTGAGAATTTCAGATCTAAACCATTTTCATAAAATTGGGATCAGGCTTGGGTAGCTCAATTAGGTCTAGCGGTTGATCAAACCGAATCAAAAGTTGGATAGGTGAGATCATGAAAGCTAATAATTGACCAGCCTAATAGGATTAAGTCTAGGTCAAGGTCGAATCACATTTAGATGTTACTCGATCAAGTTAAGATCTAATTTGGCTCAATGGTTAGAGCCTGGATTCGAGCTAACCCATGCCACTAGGTTAGTTATAATTGTTATGACTATATTAAGTCAAATTTAATGAGACCTAAATCAAATCTTCCTAAGAAAATATTAAGTCTAAGGTCTTCCACCATTGTGGATGTGTGGGCCCTTCTCGGGGTTGATTGTTCTCGGCTGGTTACAGTGGCTCAGTTGCACCGGGAAGACGCAATCATGTCCATTAGGCATTGGATGCTACGGATTAGAGGATGGGTTGTGCTCAATATTTTGGATACGGTGAGGGACCCAATCAGGAATCTAATTCATGCAAATGATGGATCTGACTTAACTAAGGATTGGAGCAATATTCTGGGCACGGTGAGCTTCATGAATTAGAGACCAAGTTTTGGATGCATCATGATTAGAGAATCATTGGACAAGAGTTGTCCACTCATCGATTGACCCATCACCAATAACTGTTAGGTGAGGTGGTGAGCCAGTCGGTGAGACCGCACCACCCACTAGAAATCACTAATCACGAAGATTTTTACATCTCTACCTAGGGAGTGTAGGGATATGAGAAAATAGTGAGAGCCTAATTTGTTTAAAAATGAAACTCCTAAACAAATTGGTTAAGTCTGATTACAAAATTTAACTAGAAACTCTTGACTCTCTACAGGAAATATATCTGCGTCTAACCCCCTGACCAAAATACTAAACACCCACAGATTGACTGGACCCAATTTCAAGGATTGGTTGAGGAACTACAGAATTATTCTGGGTTTTGAGAAACTGACTCATGTCTTGGACTACGACCCACCTGCCATGCCAGCACGTCCGACTGCTGAACAGAGAGCATCTCTGAAAAAGTGGATGGATGACGATAACAAAGCCCGGTACTACATGTTGGGTGCCATGTCTGATGACTTGCAGCACCAGCATGAGAACATTATGACTACTCATCAAATGTTGGCTCACCTACAAGAGTTGTTTGGTGAACAAAGTCGCGCAGCCAAGTATCAAGTCTACCAAAGACTTTTTAAGGCTAAAATGCGTGATGGGTAGTCAGTCCAAGATCATTGTTTGACAATGATCAAGGACATAGAGGAGCTTGAGAAGCTCGGTGTCATCTTAGACAGAGATTTTTAGATTGATGTGATCCTTCAATCTTTGTCTGATGCATATGGTCAGTTCATCATGAACTTCCATATGCATAAGATGCAGTGTACCTTGACTAAGTTAATGAACATGTTGGTTATGGCTGAGCTTTCTTTGAAGGGTTCAAAAGGCTCAGTCCTTACTATGGAGCAGACTTCTTCCAAGAGAAAGTCTTTTGGAAAGAAGAAGAAGTCTGCGAAGAAGCAGAAGGTGGATGAAAAGAAGAAGAAGACAGAACTGAAGAAGAAGACTGCTGAAAAGAAAAAATATTTTCACTACAATTCAGACGGCCATTGGAAGTGAAACTGTCCTCAGTACCTGACCACCCTGAAGAACAAGAAGGATGGTCCTTCTCTTCTGGAGGTATGCTCATTATAGAATCTAATATTACGATTTTCTCTGCATCCAGTTGGGTACTTGACTCTGGTTCTAATGCTCATTTGTGCACTTCTATGCAGGGTCTTGAGAAGAGCAGGAGGCTGAGGGATGGGGATATGATCCTACACGTTAGGAAAGGAGCAAGAGTTGCTACTGTGGCCGTGGGAACCTACCCTCTACGATTACCGTTAGGATTAGATTTTGTTCTTAGAGATTATTATTATGTGCCTGTAGCAAGCAGAAATTTGATTTCTGTTTCATGTTTAGCATAAGAAGGCTATGTGATTAGCTTTCATAAGAACCATTGTAACATATTTTATGAAAATAATAAAGTTGAAAATAATTTTCTAATTAATGGTCTCTATCAGCTACATATTGATGTATCTGTATTTCATATCGAGCAAAATATGAATGCCATGGGAATTAAAAGGCCTAGAGATAGTCTAAATGATAGGTATCTGTGGCACCTAAGGCTAGGTCATATAGCGGAAGACAAGGTTAACAAATTGGAGAAATTCGGACTATTGAGTCCGTTGACTTTCGAGTCATATCCAGTTTGTGAATCATGCATTCAAGGCAGAATGACCAAGCTCTCTTTTACAGGACATGGGGAAAAGGCCATAGACCTACTTACCCTAGTACATATAGATGTATGTGGCCCATTTGATGTGCCGGCTAGAGGCAACTATGTCTACTTTATTACCTTCACCGATGATATGTCTAGGTACGGGTATGTGTTTCTAATGAAACACAAGTTTGAAGCATTTGAAAAGTTCAAAGAATTCAGACATGAGGTAGAAAAACAAACAAGAAAGCCCATTAAGGTTCTTCGATCAGATCTAGGAGGCGAATACCTTAGTCGAAAGTTCCTAGACTATCTTAAGGACAATGGCATAGTCTCTCAATGGACTCCACCTGGAACGTCATAACTCAACGGGGTTTCAGAACAGAGGAACCAGACCCTATTAGATATGGTCCGTTCCATGATGAGCTTCACGGACCTCCCTGAGTTTCTTTGGGGACATTGTCTCATGACAGCAATATATGTATTGAATAGAGTTCTCTCTAAAATTGTTTCTACTACATCGTATGAGATATAGCATGGTAAGAAGTCAAGTCTGAGTAATCTCATAATTTGAGGTTGTCCGGCTCATGTCAAGAGACAGTAAGCGGATAAGTTAGAGTTCAGGTCTTTTAGAGCTCGGTTTATAGGATATCCTAAAGAGTCATTAGGATACTATTTCTATATTCTGGAAGATCACAATGTGATTGTGAATCGACATGCTATTTTTCTTGAAAAATAGTTTATTCAAGATGGTGGCATCGAAAGAATAATTAAGCTCAAGGAGAATATCTCCTAAGAGCAATGAGCTAAAGAACCTAAGGAATCCAATCAATTAGAACCAATCCTAACACAACCTCTTCCACCTCGTAGATCGACTAAGATTTTTCATCCTCCTAAAAGGTACTTAGGTACTATACAAGAGAAAGTAGAGAAAATATTCCTCATGAAAAATGGAGCTCATGGTGATGACCCCAAGACCTATGATGAGGTGATATTAGATATCGACTCCGAGAAATAGTTAGAGGCAATGAGATCAGAAATTGACTCGATACACTCAAACCAAATCTGGACCTTAGTAGATCCACCTGGATGTGATCAAAATATTTGATTTCATCAAGAATAAAGAGGAACTATGTGTGTTCAAAAAGGTCAGTGGGAGCACAGTTGTCTTCCTCATACTATCGTAGATGACATCCTCTTGATTGAAAATGATATTTTTGTTGGGAAATGTGTCCCAAAAAGCCAATCGTCAAGCTGTTGACGGTTGAGCAACCAAGTATTGTAATTGATTTGTTAATAAATAAAATATATTTGGCATCTTCATCATAAGCTTTCATCTTCTAATGAACTCCGTTGTTATGATGAAGTCCTTAGGACTATTTAAGTTCGATAAAGAGAGGATTTATCGATTAGTCCTTAAAATTGTTCACGACCAAATGATAGGTTGTTAATAAGGACGACAGCTTCTATCGAGCATAGGTCGCTGTAGGCCATATGGGTTGGTTGTCCTCTTAACCAAAGAGTGTGGAGACACTGGTATGGCATACAGGTGAGATGTAAGGGTACATCATCATTGAACGTGACCAACTCCAGAGTATTCTACTGTCGAGAATATCTCTGATGGGATATAGGTATAAGTGTCCCTTAGACCTGAGATCGCCTCAGTGACTTGCAAGCAACTCACTGTGCTTTGGTACTGGACTAACTGAATTTCTAATTCAGAGATGGAAGGCTTCTGGGCACAATCAAGTACTTGCAAAGTCAGAGTGTGATCGATATGAGATTGACCACTCCAAGAGTTGGAGAAGAATGAGTCACTGTATTTCAATTTAGCAAAACCTTGGCCAGGGTTATCCATCAGATGGATTTGATATTTTGAAATATAATGTGGACAACCTGATCAGAGTTGACAGTTAAACTCTGGGGTGTCCTATGATCATTTTGGTCAAGGAGATGAATTATATGAAAACTATATCTGCATGGGTTCTAAAGATGTTGTTCTACACATTCGACCTATCCGATCGTCGGGTACCATTGCTAGATGGTCACTTCGATTGGTATAAAAATTTGTTCCTATGCCACCGACTTAGGTTCAGACCTATGAGGTCACACACATTAGAGTTCATGATCCGATCAGATGGTTGATCAACGATTAAGAATCGTTCTAGGGTTAAATGATCAATACGATTGACATTTAACCCAGTGCAAGTGTTGCAGGAGGATCGATTAGCAATTCGATTGCTAATTGGCTTAATTTGATTAAGCCAATGGGCTAAGATTAAGTTTAATTAAATATGATTTAATTAAATTTATTTTAGGCTTGATTGGATCAAGTCTAATTGGTTTATTGGATAAGCCAAGTGCAAGAAAAAACTAGTCCTAGTTCAATTAGGACTTAGGTCAATCTAATTTCTAATTTGATTAGAAAATTAAATCAGATTTAAATCTAATTTAATCTGATTAAATTAAGTTCTTAATTGGGTTAAGACCTATTTTAATTGTGTTGATCTAATTTTGATTTGATTTGGTTTGGAAAACCAAATTAAAATAAGTCATAAGACAGAATCCTAGTAAGACTAGGATTCCACCTTGCACCACATAAGCCTTCTCCACACCCTCTCTCTTATTCAACGCCAATCTCCACTTATTTTATGCGACAAAAGCCCTCTCTCAGATCTCTCCTACGTTCACAAAAGGTCTCCTCTCTTCTTTCTTACATGGAAGGTGGTTTGGATCAAATCTAAAAGGAATAAGTTTGGATTTCGAATTCTATGAGATAGAGTTTTAGAAATCCAAAACTCTTTCAATTTTGCACCGAATTTATCCAAATTTTTTTTAGAATTTTTGTGGCTTTTAGGGTATATATTCTGCACCCTTTTTTGGTGATCCATGTACAAAAATATGAAGGAGGTGCTCAAGAGTTGGGCGTCCCTTGACTTGCCATGTTTGGATAAGCCTTGAGTAGGTGTTTGACCTAGACAAGGACTCTATCATATCTCTCTATATAAGATGAGTTTCTTAGTAAAATTTTAGGAGAAATTATAGATTTGAGAGACCTTTGTGCCTTCCAAAAATCAAAGAGAAATACTGTTGCTCCTAGATTGATTTTGATGATTACAAAGCAGATTGAAGGGATACAAATAATTTGAAAATGAAAAAGTCCTTATGCTCTTCAAGGGCAAAATTATAATTTCACTAAAATTCTGATTTGATAGTACCATTTGGTAGAACAAATGATTTGAAATCTATTGGTGAAGATTTCATTGTGTTTGGACTTATATTTTTGAAGTTATGAAGGTTTGAAGTGCATGAGTCGACTCATGAGTCAACTCATGGCACTGTGAGCTGATTGGCACGCAAAAATTCTCCTTGGCACGCTAGTTTTCTGGCTTGGCACGACCTGTGAGTCGACTCATGAGTCGACCCACAAGGCATGAGTCGACTCATGAGTCGACCCCTGCTGATTTGAGCCAAGAATTTCCAGAAACGCATTCTCTGGTTTTTGCAACAGAGGTCGACTCATGAGTCGACCCCTGAAGCATGAGTCGACTCATGAGTCGACCCCTGCGATGGAAAATGTCAGCAACGACTATTTTTTTGCCCATTTTAATTGCCTTTTATGCTTCCTAAAATTGCTCTAACGGCTCTTTATCTGCCTAAATTATTTTCTCTTACTTCTAATGTCATAAAATGCTTTAAATGGTGAAAGAAATTGCAGATTAAATAGCAGATCAAACGTGAAATCAAAAATGAAAAAAACAGAAGAGAGGATCCGAAATCTGCACGAAAAAGTCTGAGATCAACGAAATATCCAAAAAGAAAAAGAGAGAGGATCCACAATATACAAGAGAGATTGTGAAAGAGAAAAGCAAGAGCATTCAAGAGGATCTTTCAAGCCTATTGTTCAAACTTGATCTAGAGATCTTTCAAAGCTTTCAAGAGATCTTCAATCAACAATCAACCTCTTCTCAAGCATTCGTTCAAGCGTTCATCCACCTTGAGAAAATCCGAAAAGGGGTTCTTCATTTGAGTAAAGTTTTTATTGTTATATTCGCTCATTTAAAGGAGCTGTTATTGTATTAATCTGTGCTCAAAATTTTCTAACTCTTTGTGAGTTTTTTTGTTCTTGTTTTTGGAGGATTTCCAAAACAAGGAAAGGTTGATCCGAACCTGAAATCGGAGTGTTTTGGGTTTACTTGTACCTGGAAAATAAGTGATCTAGCTTGGGATAGCTAGTGTCGGAGTTTTGACGTTTTGTATTCGGGTTGAATACAAAGTATAGTGGATTGAAATTCCCAAGTAGGAGCTTGGGGAGTGGATGTAGGTGCAAGGTTGGCACCGAACCACTATAAATCCTTGTGTTTGTGGTGTGCTTTATCGCTTTACCTTATTTCTTTATTATATCCTTGCAATTCTGCTTCAGGTAATTAATATTGAATTAAAATCTTTGTCTTGTTCATCATATGTTTTAAATTAAGTCTAAATTTTTAGAAACCCAATTCACCCCCCCTCTTGGGTTGCATAGCTGGGCAACAAGTGGTATCAGAGCCGGTGCTCTAGCCCTTCTTTGATCTAACAATCAAAGAGCCAAAGATCTATGGCAACCCATGTCGGTACTTCTCTAGCCGAGGGGCAATCTACAAACCGACCTCCACTTTTCAATGGGTCTAATTACACCTATTGGAAAGCTCAGATGAAGATATTCATACAAGCACTCGACTATGATATGTGGAGTATCATAGTGAATGGTCCTCACACACCCACCAAGATTATAGATGGTGAGGAGTCAACCAAACCCGAGAAAGAATGGGATGAGGTTGACAAGAAATTGGCACAATTAAATGCCAAAGCCATGAATGTTCTTTATTGTGCACTAGATGCTAGTGAATTCAATCGCATTTCTACTTGTGCATCTGCTAAAGAAATATGGGATAGGTTAGAAGTAACTCATGAGGGAACAAATCAAGTAAAAGAGTCTAAAATAAAATGCTTGTACATAAATATGAATTGTTCAAAATAGAGCATGATGAGTCCATAACTGCCATGTTTACTCGTTTTACTGATATAATTAATGGTTTGAAGAGTCTTGGCAAATCTTATACTAACAGTGAACTTGTAAGGAAGATTCTCAGGTCACTGCCAAGAACTTGGGAAGCCAAGGTGACTGCCATCCAAGAAGCAAAGGACTTAAACACTCTACCTCTAGAAGAGCTTCTTGGATCCTTGATGACTCATGAACTTAGCATGAAGCAACATCAAGAGGATGAAGTCAAAAAGAAAAGAACCATTACCCTCAAATCCACAACTTCGCCTGATTATGAAACGGATGAATCTGAAGATGAAGAACAGGATGAAGAGATGGCACTCATCACCCGAAAATTTAAGAAGTTTCTAAGAAAAAGGAAACAGGGGATGAGAAAGAAATTCACAAAAGGAGAACAAAGCAAAGAAAAAGAGAAAGATCAACCCCTTACATGCTACGAGTGCAAGAAGCCGGGACATTTCAGATCCGAATGTCCACAACTGAAGAAAGGTCCCAAAAAGTTCAAAAAGAAGGCAATGATGGTGACTTGGAGTGCGAGTGATGACTCAAGCTCCGACGAGGAAACCTCAACAGAACAAGCCAATCTGTGTCTGATGGCACATGAAAATGAGGTAACTTCTGAATCCACTAGTGAATTCACATTTGAAGAATTGCATGAAGCATTCTATGACTCAATTGATGAATTAAAGAAACTAGGAAGAAAAACAAAGAACTGAATTGGAAAATCAGTCCTTAGTGAAACAAGCTAAATTCTTTCAATTGAAAAACTCACCTTGAGTCAAGAAAATCAAAACTTAAAGGATGAAATTAACAAGCTGAAATCTATAATAGATAAGTTCACCTTAAGTTCAAACAAACTAAATATGATCCTTGAAAATCAGAAAGCTATATATGATAAGGCTGGACTTGGCTATAAACCTCTAAAGAAACAAAAGTTTCTGAAGGATATTTATGTAAATTATTCAGGTAACAAGTCTACAAATATTACTTGTTTCAAATGTGGTAGAATAGGACATAAATCATACACATGCCTTAAATCTACCAATACAACTATAAAGAAAATATGGGTTCCAAAAGGAACCATTCTGACTAACCCAAAAGGATCCAAGAAAGCTTGGGTACCTAAGACAGAGACTTGACCTTTGCTTGCAGGTGTGTCTAGCATCCCAAGAAGGAAACAGAAATGGTATCTTGACAGTGGATGCTCGAGACACATGACTGGTGATGAATCACAATTCATCACGCTTGATGCTAAGGATGGAGGGATGGTCACCTTTGGAGATAATGGCAAAGGAAAGATCATCGGGATAGGTAACATTGGTATCACTCCCTCCAAATACATTGAGAATGTTTTACTAGTTAAAGGTTTAAAACATAACTTACTTAGCATTAGTCAATTCTGTGATAAAGGGTATAAAGTAGTTTTTGAATCATCTGTTTGCATTGTGACTAGTCCTATTAACGATGGCATTAAATTTATAGGACATAGGCATGGCAATGTTTATATGATAGATTTGAATGACTTAGTCAAATTAGACATGCAATGCCTAGTATCCTTGAATGCTAAAATCAATGAGACTAGTTGGCTGTGGCATCGTAGACTTGCACATATAAGCATGCATTCTCTTTCAAAATTAATTAAGAAAGATTTAGTTCTCGGTTTGCCAAAATTGAATTTTGAAAAGGATAGAATTTGTGATGCATGCCAATTAGGTAAACAAACTAGAGTATCATTTAAATCCAAAAATACTGTTTCAACTTCTAGACCATTAGAGCTCTTACATATGGACTTATTTGGACCAACAAGAACCACCAGTCTAGGAGGAAAAAGATATGGCTTTGTAATTATAGATGATTATCTCATTTTACTTGGTTTTCTTTTTGGCTCACAAAAATGAAACTTTTCATATTTTCACTAAATTTCATCGAAAAGTTTCTAATGAAAAAGGGTTTTCAATTCAAAATATTAGAAGTGATCATGGAACTGAATTTGAAAATCAAGATTTTGAAAATTTTTGTGATGAAAATGAAATTGGCCATAACTTCTCTGCTCCTAGGACACCCCAACAAAATGGGATAGTTGAAAGAAAAACAGAACCTTAGAAGAAATGGCCCGTACTATGCTTTGTGAAAGCAACCTTCCAAGATATTTTTGGGCGGAAGCTATTAACACAGCATGTTACATTTTAAATCATGCTTTAATTAGACAATTTTTAAAGAAAACCCCCTATGAACTTTGGAAAGGAAGAAAATCAAATATTGCATATTTTCATGTCTTTGGTTGCGATATTTTGTATTAAATAATGAAAAAGAAAAACTTGGTAAATTTGATGCAAAATCAGATGAAGCAATCTTTTTAGGTTACTCCTCCACTAGTAAAGCATTTAGAGTTTTCAACAAAAGAACTTTAGTAGTTGAGGAGTCCATACATGTTGTTTTTGATGAATCTAACGATCTTCCTTCAAGGAAGAATGAGGGTGTTGATGATGCAGAGCCACTAATAGAAGGTATGAAGGAGATCACTCTGAAAGACTCAGCAACTCCAGAAGACAAGGATCAAGAAGATAAACAAGATGAGAGAAGTGAAGAAATTCAAGAACAACCTCAAGGTACAAATGACCTACCCAAGGAATGGAGGTATGTTCACAACCACCCTAAGGAGTTAATTATCGTGATCCTATGCATGGGGTAAAAATACGTTCTTCACTTAGAGATGTACTTAATCATTGTGCTTTTGTATCTCAACTTGAACCTAAAACTTTTGAAGAAGCTGAAAATGATCATAACTGGATTAATGCTATGCAAGAGGAACTTAATCAATTTGAAAGAAATAATGTTTGGACCTTAGTATCAAGACCTAAAGATTATTCAATAATTGGCACAAAATGGGTCTTTAGAAACAAATTAGATGAGCATGGAAATGTAATTAGAAATAAAGCAAGACTGGTTGCTAAGGGATATAATCAAGAAGAAGGAATTGATTTTGATGAAACCTTTGCACCTGTTGCTAGATTAGAAGCTATTAGACTTCTACTTGCATATGCTTGCTTTATGAATTTCAAGTTATTTCAAATGGATGTTAAAAGTGTATTTTTAAATGGATATATCTCTGAAGAAGTATATGTAGAACAACCCCCTGGATTTGAAAATCATGCTTTTCCTAATCATGTCTTTAGATTAAATAAAGCTTTATATGGATTAAAACAAGCACCTAGAGCATGGTATGAAAGGCTAAGCAAATTTCTACTAAATAATGGTTTTCAAGAGGCAATGTAGATACAACCCTATTTATTAAAAGAAATCAAAATGATATGCTAATTATACAAATTTATGTTGATGACATAATTTTTGGGTCTACTAATGAATCCCTTTGTCGAGACTTCGCTAAGCTTATGCAGGGGGAGTTCGAGATGAGCATGATGGGAGAACTCACCTTCTTCCTCGGACTCCAAATCAAACAATCAAAAGAGGGAATCTCCATCACCCAAAGCAAGTACACCAAGGAACTACTCAAAAGATTTGGAATGGAGAACTGCAAACCAATTGGCACACCAATAAGTCCCTCATGTAAGCTTGACAAGGATGATGAAGGTAAAAGTGTAGACTTAAAATACTATAGAGGTATGATTGGCTCATTATTATATTTAACTGCAAGTAGGCCTGATATAATGTTTAGTGTTTGCTTATGTGCTAGATATCAATCTAATCCTAAAGAATCTCATTTGAATGCTGTTAAAAGAATCCTTAGATACTTAAATGGTACTCAAACTCTAGGTTATGGTACTCTAAGGACTCACAAATTAATTTATTAGGATATTTAGATGCTGATTTTGCTGGATGTAAATTAGATAGAAAAAGCACAAGTGGAACTTGCCAATTTCTTGGAGTTAACCTAATCTCATGGTTTAGCAAGAAACAAAATTCGGTGGCACTGTCTACGGCTGAGGCCGAATACATTGCAGCGGAAGTTGTTGTGCTCAAATCTTGTGGATTAAGCAACAACTCGAAGACTTTGGAATCAAACTTAATGAAATACCAATAAGATGTGACAACACAAGTGCCATAAATCTATCTAAAAATCAATTCAACACTCAAGATCCAAACATATTGAAATAAGACATTATTTCATAAGAGAACATGTTCAAAAAAAAATATAATTCTTGAATATGTTTGCACTGAGAATCAATTAGCTGATATCTTTACAAAGGCCCTTAGTGAGGATAGATTCTGTGAAATTAGGAGAAATCTAGGAATTCTAGATCCATTTGCCTAAAATTTTTCAATTTCCAAAGAATTGATTAAAGCTCAATTTTCAACATCTATCCTGGTCCCAAAAGCTCAAATTTATCATTCTAAGAACTTATCATTGAGCAAAATTCCTTCACTCAAAATTTCAAATTTTTCTGGAATTTATTCATATTTTTCTGATTTTCTGAACTTCATGAGTCGACCCCCATGAGTCGACTCAATGGCAAACTTGTAAATCCCACCAACTTTCAACGGGTTCATTTTTTTATAAGGGTTACTGTTTGTGAGACGACTCATCTTCCCATCGTTCTTCTTCCAAAAGCCGTCTTCTCCAACTCTTCTTGCTCCAAATCCAAGGATTAATTTCGAGGCAATTCTCCTCCTCCTCTCCACCAAAAATCGCCTCCTTCAAAAGGATTTTCTGTGCTTTCTCGCTTTGCTTGGCGCGGTTGGAACGTGCCCTAGCACTTTACCGAACTTCCAAAATCCACTTCTTTTCTCCACCAAAATCCTTCGTCACTCTCTTGTGATCCCTCCTCCACTCAATTCAAGTCTTCTTGTCTGCTACTTTAGTGGATATGGCTCCAAAGATGAAGCTTCCCCAAAGAAGAAAATCAATCCGTGAGCCTGAAGAAATTGTCCGAAAGAAAAGGCATGCTCAGTCTTCAACTGATCCACTCCAGTTTCAGTACCTACTCAAGGTCCCTCTCAATCCTCCATAAGCCCCAGTGTAAATCCTCTTTCTGATAGAAAAGTAGAAACCGGGAAAAATATAGATTTTCGGTTCTTTGAGAAAGAAGGTTTTACTTTTGCTACCAAAATTAAAAACAAGGATGGGAACTCTATTGCTCTCTTAAGGAAGTCACCTATGTTGACCTAGTTAGAGAATTCTACCAGAATCTACATTATGGAAACGGGTCAGTGACTTCAACTGTAAAGGGAATTGATATCTGCTGGATTCTAGGATCTTGGAGAAATATTCAGTTGCCTAGTGAAGGATATTCATATATGGAACTCCCAATTAAAGAAGAGGGGATCAGAATTATCTTAGGAGAAACTTATTCAGGAAGTTTAAACAAGTTAGAAGCAAAGATTTTGTCCATTGAGATGAGGGTGCTGCATCAGATAGTTTCAAAGCTCTTCTTTCCTAGGAGTGGTAGACATACTTACTTTCCAGCAGAGATGTATGTGTCATGTTTCATGTCATCACTCAGACCCCCCTGAACCTCCCTGCACTTATGATAGAGGCCATGAGAGAAACTTTGAACAGATCCAAGGCACACTTGCCTTATGGTATGGCCCTTACTAGAGTATTTAGGAGGTTTGGAGTTAGCTGTGAGGGGGAGGCACCTACCAAGCTCTCACATGTGGACACTTTCAACAACACAGCCTGCACCGAATGGGAATTACAAAGACTGATGGTGGTTGGATCAAGGGCTCTGAAGAAAGAGCTGAGATAGAGCTGAAATAAGAGCTGAAGACAGAACTGAAGGCAGAGTAGAAGAAGAAGGTCCATCTTCTCCTGTACATGACTTCAGGGCAGCTTCACCAGATACCCAGTTCATTCCTGATACTGAGGCTGGCCCTTCAGAGTTTACTAGGATGCCCACACCAGTGTATCAGCCAGAGAGCAGAGCACTCATTCAGAGTTCAGACTGGCTGACGATCAGATCGAGCATATTTCAAGCGTGTGGCTTCTTTGCTGTCTAGCCAGTGGAGTAGTACTTCTTTTGCACCTGGAGCTACCTCTTCTGATCAGACCATTACTCCCACATCTCCACTGTATTTCAGATGATTTCAGATCAGTCCATCAGGATACAGCAACTTGAAGACACAGTCTGGAGATTGACTGGCAGAGTTCTAGACTTGCAGGGGCAAGTCCTTGCTTTGGCCCATCCCCAACCACAGGAGTCTACTATTGAGGTCACAGACCTCACTGCAGAGGCTGGCAGGCTCAGAGGAGCACTAGAAGGTGGATATGAATTACTGAGGAAAGAAATCCGAGGATCGAGTGAGTATGCTACCACTCAGTTCACTGCTCTACTTCAATCTGTTTCAAGAGCACTGAACGTACTTGATTCTATCAGACTCACCATTTCTGTTCAGTCCTTAGCATCTCAGCGTTCTCAGCCACCCAGTTCATCTCGCTCTCCTGCTCGTGGTAGAGGCAGACGGGGTAGAGGACGCACTTCTGATCCATCATCTCCTCACCCTATCTCTGATGACTCCGATCATTGACTTATCTTGATCTTTACTAGATCCTAGGTGTTAGTATCTTGTTCTAGGATCTATACCTTGGGGCCATGTATTGACAATTAGCTGGTTGAATTTTATTTTTAAGAACTATGTATTGAAACAATTGTGATATTAATGGAATCATCTTTTACCTATATTTCTACCTTTTGTAATGATATTGATCATATTTTGGTTATATATATTCTCCTTATTGAAATATTGTCTTCTCTTTGTTGTTGTTTGCTGCTGATAATTGCTATATTAAGGGGGAGCAAACATTTGTGATATACTCTAAAAGGAAAGAAATTAAAGAATATTTCTGAAAAAGGAAAAGTTAACCATGTCTGATGATGTCAAAAAGGGGGAGAAAGTAAACAATTAAACAAAAAGCAAGCAACTCATTAAAAGCAAAACCCTAAATTATGAAAGAAAAAAGGGGAGAAATTAAACAAAAAGCAACTCATCAAAGGCAAAACCCCAAAAGCAAAATTACAAATTATGAGAAATTTGGCATCAAACAGAAATTAAACAAAACGCAATTCAATTATCGAGAAATTAAACAAAAAGCAATCCATCAAAAGCAAAATTACAAATTATGAGAAATTAATTGAAGAATTTAAAGAACAATACCAAAAGTACAATGCTAAGTACAATGCAATTATGTAACTCTTAAATTACTTCTTTACATATGCTCTGATTTACTTTAAAAATTTAAATATGCTCTGATATATTTCAAAATTCAGACTTGCTCTGATACATCTTTTGAAATTTACCTTGATACATCTTAAGAAATTTGATTTACTCTGATACACTCTAAAATTTTTTTTAACTTGCTCTGATACATGATAAAATTTAATCTGATACAGTGTGAAAGTTTCTCTGATATTTGCTCTGATACAGTGTAAAATTTTCTCTGTTAAATTATAACATTTACTCTGATACATTGTAAAATCTTCTCTGATAATATTGTAAAAATTATTTTTCTTGCTCTGATATATTGCAAAATTTATTTTTCTCTCTTGCTCTGATATATCTTAAACTCAAAATGATCTAATACTCTTTTCAAATCTTTATGAAAATGGACAAACTATTTTTGCATATGACCATTTATATCACATGCCAAAAGAATCATATTTTTCAAGCATATACACCTATAGTGTATTCTTTTGAAATTAATGCATTCACATAAATGCTTTTGTTCAAGTGTTTTGTCATCATCAAAAAGGGGGAGATTGTTGCTCCTAGATTGATTTTGATGATTACAAAGCAGATTGAAGGGATACAAATAATTTTAAAATGAAAAAGTCCTTATGCTCTTCAAGGGTAAAATCATAATTTTACTAAAATCCTGATTTGATAGTACCATTTGGTAGAATAAATGATTTGAAATCTATTGGTGAAGATTTCATTGTGTTTGGACTTATATTTTTGAAGTTATGAAGGTTTGAAGTGCATGAGTCGACTCATGAGTCAACTCATGGCACTGTGAGCTGATTGGCACGCAAAAATTTTCCTTGGCACGATAGTTTTCTGGCTTGGCACGACCTGTGAGTCGACTCATGAGTCGACCCACAAGGCATGAGTCGACTCATGAATCGACCCCTGCTAATTTGAGCCAAGAATTTCCAGAAACGCATTCTCTGGTTTTTGCAACAGAGGTCGACTCATGAGTCGACCCCTGAAGCATGAGTCGACTCATGAGTCGACCCCTGCGACAGAAAATATCAGCAACGGCTATTTTTTTGCCCGTTTTAATTGCCTTTTATGCTTCCTAAAATTGCTCTAACGGCTCTTTATCTGCCTAAATTATTTTCTCTTGCTCCTAATACAATAAAATGCTTTAAATGGTGAAAGAAATTGCAAATTAAATAGCAGATCAAACGTGAAATCAAAAATGAGAAAAACAGAAGAGAGGATCCGAAATCTGCACGAAAAAGCCTGAGATCAACGAAATATCCAAAAAGAAAAAGAGAGAGGATCCACAATATACAAGAGAGATTGTGAAAGAGAAAAGCAAGAGCATTCAAGAGGATCTTTCAAGCCTATTGTTCAAACTTGATCTAGAGATCTTCCAAAGCTTTCAAGAGATCTTCAATCAACAAACAACCTCTTCTCAAGCATTCGTTCAAGCGTTCATCCATCTTGAGAAAATCCAAAAAGGGGTTCTTCATTTGAGTAAAGTTTTTATTGTTATATTCGCTCATTTAAAGGAGCTGTTATTGTATTAATCTGTGCTCAAAATTTTCTAACTCTTTGTGAGTTTTTTTTTTTGTTCTTGATTTTGGAGGATTTTCAAAACAAGGAAAGGTTGATCCAAACCTGAAATCGAAGTATTTTGGGTTTACTTGTACCCGAGAAACAAGTGATCTAGCTTGGGATAGCTAGTGTCGGAGTTTCCGACGTTTTATATTCGGGTTGAATACAAAGTATAGTGGATTGAAATTCCCAAGTAGGAGCTTGGGGAGTGGATGTAGGTGCAAGGTTGGCACCGAACCACTATAAATCCTTGTGTTTGTGGTGTGCTTTATCGCTTTACCTTATTTCTTTATTATATCCTTGCAATTCTGCTTCAGGTAATTAATATTGAATTAAAATCTTTGTCTTGTTCATCATATGTTATAAATTAAGTCTAAATTTTTAGAAACCCAATTCACCCCCCCCCCCTCTTGGGTTGCATAGCTGGGCAACAGCTAGTAAGGTTAGTACTAAATAGCTGACTAAGAGTCTAGGATTCAAATCATCATCTTGATGTGAATGCACTTTCATTCAAGATTGAATTAGGATCAATTGGATGCCAATCCTCATAGCAAGGTAGATTACCATTAATCATATTTGGAGTAGAGCATGACATAGATTTGACACAAACACTATGGTGAAGTTCTAATCTCACAAACGATAATGACAAACCTTGTTAGAGTCAAACCATTTGATAGCTGCGAAAGCGATCATGAAAGTGAATATATAATGATGGGCTTTTGATCACATTGGTCTATCAAGTTTGAGAAAATAAGTTACCAATACCATGATTTCCATGTTGGAGTTGAAATCATAAAGAGAGAATGAATAGTGCATGATTTATCCAGATACTTAACATATAGGCCAAGTTTAATCAATAGCAACTAAATCTAGGTATAAGAAGCTCAAAGTATTCTTTAGCATAGCTGTCAATAAAAAAACCTGTCAGAGAAATAACACGGTTATATCATGATAAGCCTAATAATCAATTGTATTCAATATTCACCTTTTCTTCATTAATAAAAAGCTTTTTTATTTGAAAAATCAAGTCTTCGATCATAGCACATTTCAAATCACAATCAATAATTTGAACTAATTATTTTAATGAATCAATCCACCACACTTTAAATGTGCAACTCTAATCAATATTCTCCAAAATTTCTTAATAATCCTAGATAAAATTTTTTATATAAAATTTAAGCAAAGATTTTATCCTTAATTTCCAAGTATACTAGATCATAATTAACCATTAAGATAATTTCCATATTTGTACCATTTTGTAATCAAGATATTATATTCTAGACCTGCTTTGAGGTAAGCCAACTCATAATCAATCTTTATCCTTTAAGAAAATTAACTCTCTATTCCAATAATCAAAAATTTTAAAATTAAATTACTTATGAGTATAATAAATCCTCTAGAATCTTTTCTTCTAAGTTAAACTCATTTAAGCTTCTCAAAGTCTCTCTCTCTATATATTTTTTTGAAAAAATAATGTGTAATTCCACTGACACTTCAATAATAGTTGTACAAGATCCATGATCATCTCACAAACCTAATTGTTTACTTCAAACTAATTCAACACAATTCTAGTAATCTAGTTCAAAAATATAATAAAAACTCCTAGGCATAATTTCTCATGATTTCACTATAAGATCAATTATGATAATAAGAAAAATATTTCTATTTGCAGTATTACAAACATATACCTTTTCAACTAATTTATCATGATCTTGTAAATCTACTAGAGCATCATTATTAGATAGAACAATCAACTATAACTTAGAGGATCTACTGCAAACATCAAGTAAAAGAATTATTCAAGATAATTATTAACTATTACACAATAAAACTCTATTTCATTCCTTGACAAATCTCATCTTAATCACAAAAGTCTTCCTTATTTAAAATATATATCCTCAAGTAAATATTTAGACTACCTTCTTTCCATTTTCTGCATTCTGGTAAGAGAACTGAACTCTTTCAATTTTCCATCAAGTATGAATCTCATTCATAATTTGCTACATGATTTTTTTATTGGTAATTCAAGATAACTTTCAATAGATTCAAAGTTGCTATCACATTCTATAATCATATCAAGATTAAGTTTTCAAAATAAATCCAATTCTAACATAAAATAATAGTACTCAAAATATACCTCTATATATTAAATATTTAGTCATGATGACATTCTTCCTAAAATTAGACTTGGTGTGTTTAATCAAAATTTTAATAATGCAAATCTTCTATACTTATCCAAAGTAAAGTTTAAGAAACTTAATTTATATTCATAAAATAAAGCCAGATATTATGAAACAATTTATTGGATTTCTAGTATCAGTAATTATTTTTATATATTTAATCAGAACCCTAATTCTATCCTACTCTCACTAATCTAAGTTCTTACGATCTTGAACGTAAGCTCTGATACCACTTAATCTATCATGCCTCGACTCGAGGGTCGAGTTATTCACATGATAGACAGTCGTACATTCCTAGTTTTTAACCTCTCAAGACATTCAAGGCCTACCTTCATTTAATATATCATATCAATCCATACATAAGCAGTGGTAAAAAAACAAACTTCTAATTTTATTGATTCAAATAAAATATAGTTCACTAATGTCTTATAAGGTTGATTAACGTAAATCAAGATCAATATTGATTCAAAAACAAATTAAGCAAATATCTTTTAAGATCCTATGATCCTTACTGACGGCTCACATGCTCTTTTAGATTTGAAAAAAAAAAAAGAATGAACTTTTCAAACTTAATAAGTTATCAATATCTCTAAAAGATCAAGCATAATTAATTTTTTTTTCAAATATAGCATTTGACAATAATAGATGCATATGCCCATAAAATTTAATTTTCAAAATATGTGATGCATAACAGTAAACTTAAAACCCTCTTTCAGTCTTTGGTGACTATGACTACGATCAATCTTGTGATAAGATCCAGAAGAGACTAGTTCATGAATACAATACATAATCTATCAATATGTACCATTGATCAAATCCACTGACTAGACCTAAAAGAAAACTAGCTTTGATTTATACCACCAAGATTAACCCATGACATGGCCAACAAATTAGTCCTGAAAATAAGCACAATGATGCATTAACGTATGTCAACAATCAGCACTAATTGGCAAAATCTAAAAGGACTAACTTTGCCAACGATTAATCCTGATTGATTAAGCCTAGGAGAGACTAGTTTCTAATCATATGGCCAATGATCAATCTTATTAGCTAGATCCAAATCATAGTCTGAGATAGTTTTTCTCATAACCAACATACTCATTTCTATAATATTTTTAATAAATTTTTATATTTTATTTATGAAAATAAAAGAACTTTTTTCATTTAAAAACTCATGCAAGTGTAACATCATACAATATAGAGGAACCATTATATTTAAAGTTTACAAATATGTTTGGATAATACTATATATACTTGACTCATAAATTTAAATTTCATTCTATGTATAAGATACATACTATATATTCTTGACTCATAAATTTAAATTTCATTTTATGCATAAAATACATACTTGTCTAAACTTTTAATTTTCTAAATAATATAATTCTTGTACAATTTCTAAACTACAAAATATAAAAAATATATTAAATAAAATCTTATAGATAAATAGAATTTACAATCGATCGGATCCAAAATTCTACAACCTTCACAGATTAATTTCTAGACCTGGTGCTCTTCTAGTAATGAAAGCTCTAGTATAAGTAATTTACAAGTTTTATTATTCTTCAATTCGAAAAAAAAATAAGGTGAATAGAAAGAGACTCTCAGTCTAATCCCAGTCTAGGTCATAGTTTGGATTGGTTCATGAGTTAGATCTACACGGTTCAGGTTAATCCAAACTCAATCGGATCGGGATTCGATTCTTGCAATAGATTCACCGAAACATTGAATTCCTTTCTCTCCTCTCTCTCTCTCTCATCCGCTATTTCTCTTTTTTTCTCTCTCTCTCTCTTTATTTCTTTCTCTCTTTTTCTCGCTTTCTATTTCTCTCTCTTTCTTCTTTTTTTTTTCTTTCTGTCTTCTCTTGCTGAACCATGGGTTCCATTGAGGTTTCTTTAAGGGAGAGCAAAGGGGAGAAGGAGGGGTGGGATTGATGGTGGCCGGCGGTGGTGGCGTGGCAGTAGTTCGACCATGCACATGAAAAATTCGAAAGAAAGAAAGAAGGGCATTTCCCCTTGTCACTATGGCGGTGGCACCCAAGCCGAAGAGAAGAAAAGGGAGGAGGGCTTACCAATGAGCGGTGGAGGCATCAAATTTTGATCGATGACAGCAGATTCCAACATAATTTGTGGCAGCGGTTAATATCAAAATATGAAAACACAAAAATCAGAGTAAATTGAGGAGGAGGGGGTTTTGGGTGATGGAAATTAGTTATAGCAGCACGATAGCCATCAAAGATGAGGAAGAAGGAAAAGGAAAGGTGTTAAGATTGTGAGATGGCTCGATCAATCAAGGAAGAAGAGGATTAGATAAGAGGATTTTCAAGAAGATAAGTGTTATCTTCTTTTTTTTTTTTTTTTTTTTTTAATTTCAAATGGTGCTCATTCTAATGTAACACAGATTCGATAGGACCAATTCTCACACAAATTAAGAAAGCTGAGGAAATAGATACAATAAATCCTAAATTTGTTATTGCTTCATCTTTATTTAAATTTATTTGTTTGTTAGTTTAACCATTAATTTCATATCCTTCCTAATTATTTCAATCAATTCTTGACCAAGTTATTGGTCATAGACATTAAATACTATCGCATAGATCGTTGGGGAGATTTAGATGACAAGCTGAGTCAACCTTCTATGAGTCATTGAGTCAAATCCATACGCAACTATAACCGAGTGTCTGAGCTCAGTCAATCCGATTACGAAAATAGCCCTACCCAAATTCATTTATTCTGAGCCAGCCTGACAGCAAGCTAAACGAGACATCCGACAAATGCTGTCCTGATGGGACAAACAGGGTCCCACGTTGACAGGAGCCGTGTCCCCAGGATGACAAGCACCCGTCTGGACCGAGTCCACACAACGTTTCATCGAGGAAACCCCGCGCCCAAGCTGGAACGCCGCTTTGCCATCTCACTCGCGCTCAACTCAGTGGAAAGGTCAAAACGCCCGCGTAGTATCATCCCAGCCTCTCGCCGGGGCTGACCTCATCGAGTTGCCAGCGCGCTCACGTGACCCAGCCGCGCATCCTCAGCATCTTCACCTTTCCGACAATCGCCAGCTCAGCATCCGCCAGGATTCCCCATTATATACCGCCCTAAGTATCCGCTTGCCGTCGCATTCCCCACGTGTTAAATCCTCCCAAAAAATCCAGAACATTAAAATAAACCAACTAAGCCCCTCCCCTCCCCACCTGGAAACCGACCAATACCGTTTTTACTCCGCGTCCGCGGCTGGCTTATATACGCCCCCCGCCCCCCAATATCTTCTCCAAACTTTTCCGCTCCCAGCTCCACTCCAAATTCCGCCGGACACTCAGAATGGTTCCAAAGGAAGAGCTCAGTTTCCATCCCCAAATTCCCGACAGAACTCAGCACCAGAAGAAGGAAGGAGGATTCGAGACGCCGCCCACCCTCCCGTTCTTCTTCCGTCTCACCCGCGAGCAGGAGGAAGCCATCATCGTCTCCGCCCTCGTCCGTGTCCTCTCCGGCCACTCCACCCCAACACCCGACCTGCTGCGCCCCGAGACATGCCGACTTTGCGGCATCGACGGCTGCCTGGGCTGCGACTTCTTCGCGTCGGTGGAAGAGGCAACGACGACGGCGGTGCGAGCGGAGGCCGAGGCGGCGGGCGGCGGGCCGAGGAGGAGGAGGAAGAATAAGAACAAGTACAGGGGAGTGAGGCAGAGGCCGTGGGGGAAATGGGCGGCGGAGATTCGAGATCCAAGGCGGGCGGTGCGCAAGTGGCTCGGCACGTTCGACACGGCCGAGGAGGCGGCGCGGGCCTACGACCTCGCTGCGATCGAGTTCCGAGGGGCCCGGGCGAAGCTCAATTTCCCATTCCCGGAGCCAATGCCGGATGATGAAGCGACTGCCCGTGACAGTCCCCAGACGAGTACTGCTTCGCCCTCAAGTCACCACCAAGTCCACCACCACCAGCAGCAGCAGCAGCAGCAGCAGGAAGGAAAGGGGATGGAGGAATTGTGGGATGGGCTGCAGGATTTGATGGCACTGGATGATGGAGATCTCTGGAGTGATATCGGAGCCGTACGTCCGCCTTATTCAAGTACCAGTCGTTGGTTTTGATGACGCTAATTGTTTGTTTATAGACTTGGGTAGTATCATGATTAGGGAACAAATTTTAATGTGTGCGGAAAATCCAGAATCTTTTTATCAAGTTCTGGGTTTAATTTACTTTTCTATGAAGCGAATAAAGCTTAATTGGAAAGGTATCGGAAGCATTCGCGTGTTTTTTTCCTTTGATGTTAATATTTTCTTGTTGCCACAAGTGGACTCGACCCACCGATTCGCCCCGGAATAAACGAGTGGCTGGTCAGACGAATATCTGGCAAGCAAGCGAGTGATGGTCAACTAGACGGGAAGCTGAGACGGCGCTTCCTCGGCAATTCCTCGCCAGTCTACAAGCGGACCGCGGGCGTTACGGTTATTTGGCGTGTCTAACGGTTGGGTCATCTTATCACGTCCGAGACACGTAGCAGTTATATTTTTTTTAAGAAGAGAAAACGGAAGAGAATTCCCACGTGGAACGCGTGTTAATGGGCCAAGATCAAAAGAAATTGATGCGGCTAGGCATGCAAGAACCGGGTTATGGTGATGGGTCTAATTTGGTTAGGTTCATATTAGATTAAGGCAGAACAATAGTATTATATATAATTCTGACCTCCATAATGACCTAGTTGATATTAGATCAAGACCTTTTCATATATATCTGCCCTTAAATCAACAATCATGATCCAACATGGCATGACCCACTCTAAGCTTATTTTACATGACAAAATTTGAAGTTCACCCAATCCGATCCAACTCGATACAAAATACTCCAAAACTCTTCTCCAAAGAAGGTGAAATCAACAACTAGCATTCCAAAAAATTACATACATACTCTAGAAAGGCATCATCGTTTGACAATGATTAGACTCAACTTGGCTCAATTGATCCACTTAAAACTTTGTTGTCATGGCTAAAGCCAAATCAAAACTCTATCATGTGGCTCTTACAAAGATTTAACATGGTACTAGCTCATGTCCAACTCAAACTAAAAAATACCTTATTGCCATCGCCAAAACTTGATCTAATGATCTGGAAGGCTTGAAAAGTATTGATCAATCTATTGTATGGCATGAAACACCAATTTGCTATAGAAAGATTCAAATTTTCATACAAAGAAGAAAAAAGAAGGACATAAAAGCTGATCCAATTAAAAAGTCTTCAATACTCAAGTCAGATAAGAGTTGGAGAACCATAAAAAAATAAAGAAAAAGAGTAGTATCGAATAATTTTACAATCTGAGATGCCTACTTGATAACTCGAGCCTCCTTTTTACAAATGGAGAGTCTTTATCCCACTAAAGTTAGACTCTTTAGCATTCTGAACCAAGCAAGAAGCTATATTTTGGCTTTCTTTATCTGGATCAACTTAGGAATATAAGTCCAATTGATACCAATCCCCTGCTATGTCACACATCGACCTGTGGTAAGTAGACTTGATTTTGGCCATATCACATGCCCCATACTTTTGAATCCGAGCCATTTTTTCCAACTCAAGCTAAAAAAGTAAATAGATTCATATATGATCCACCTTATCTTGCTCATTTTTCTAGTCACAGCTCATCTATTTAGCTAATGATGACTTTAGATGATAACCATGAATTTCTAAGAGACTTTTTGATTTGATTTATTTGGAATCCAAAAAGACTGATCATTTGCATAGCGAAACTTGTGATTAGGTATGTACATATTTAGTTGATCTAAGCTATTAAGATTTTCCACTTCTGAGAGCCAATAGGATCGGCTTCTTATTTTGAGTCGTTAATGTCAGCTTCTTGATCTGAAAGATTTGTAAGTTGGTCTTCAACTATAGAGCTATTGAGGTCAGCTTTACAAGTTGAGAGTCATTTAGGTCGGCTCTTTGACCTCAGAGCCATTAAAGTCTACTCTTTAACTTGAGAGCTATTTAGATCGATTCTCTAATATAAGAGACATTGAAGTCAACTCTTTAACCTTTGCCCCTCAATGTGGTCTTTGGAGGCCTTAAGCTTGAGGTCAGCTTTCTATTTATAAATCATTATTGCTCAAGGTGAGCTCATATAGCCGGCAATTTTTCTTGAGGCAGGCTTCAAAAGGCTATTTGTGTGAGGTAAGTTTCAAGACCATTGTCCCCTATCTAGCCTTTGAAAGTTTGTTAAGTTTTGGAGTTCGACTTATTGGATCTTTCTTCTTTGGAATGGCTTTAGGAGCCATTGTTGAGTGAAATCAACTTATCTTTTCTTTTGCCCTTGCCTCCCAATTTTAAGAGGCTGAGTCACAATAATTTGGCTTAAGATCAGTTTTCAGACCTATGCCCTCTGAGAGTTTGGTTTTTGCCTTCTTTTAGGTCACCTTGCAGAAGTTGCTGCAAATGAGATCAACTTGCTCTTGTCTTGGCCCTCTGGTTAGTCAGAGTTGCTATTGGACCTAGATCCAAATCTTTTCTACATAGCTATAGCCACCTTCATGGTTGAAAGGATCCAGATTTATTATGTATGACTGAAAATACTTTTGTGCCTGAATGAATCCAAATCTTTTCTACACCGCCAGAACCACCTTCATGCTAGGATGGATCCAGATCTTTCCTACACATGAGAATTTAATTGAATTATTTTTAATCTTATAATGGAGTAAAGAATCTGTTCAACTGCTTGAGGTCATGTTGCTAAGGTTATGGCCCTCTCAAGGTCAGTGTTAGGGATAATGCAAGGTAGATCTCCCGTTGCCTTTGCCTTTGTACTGAGTTTAGATGAGTCATTGATTGATATCTATTCCTAGATTGAGCTAGGACTTCTTCCTTCAACTAGCTTTAGCTCATGACCAATCTGGTTAGGCTACCACTTTCATTTGACCTAACTAGAGCTAGAATCTTCTTCTTCAACTTGCTTTAGCTCACGATTGATCAGGTCAACGTAGTAGTTTCTTCCAACCTAGCTATAGCTAAATTTTATCCTCAGCTAATTTTCTCCCCAGTTGGCTAGGTCAGGTAGGACCACTTATGGTTCAAGCTTAGCTAGAGCTAGGATTTTCATCATTGGTTGGTTTTGCTTACAACCAATGAGGTCATGCATGCCACTTTCGTCCAACCTAGTCATAGCTAGGATCTTGCCTTGGTTGGTGTTAAGGCACCATTTATGATTTGACGGCAATGGTTTACTCATGGTCTTAGGTTGGAAGTCCTATGGTTCCCACACCTTGGAGGGCAACTTTTATAGTCCAACCTTAAAGACCTAAATTATGTAGGATTGCAAGCTATGAAAGCTAGGTCTTATGTATTTAAAGTCACTTAAAGTAGTTAGATTATGAATAATCAATTCACACATGATATATATATATATATATATATATACCTTTACCTTTTTGAAGCCCACGAGATATTCTATAGCTTGGTCTTACTGCCATTATCTTGTTGTCTCCACTTGGATTTCAATCATATGCTAACAATCTTTGCAGATTTTGCTATTTTGCATGTGCGAGCCTTTTCAATAATGTTGATGTGCTAGATTTGTATAGAATGATAAAAATAAATAAAAAGGCATTAAATTCATTCATTGTTACAAGTATATGATGATGAACTAAAGAAGATGCAAAAACCCAGTCATAGAGGTAGAATTAGGGGAAGTAAAGATCAGGAATAGAAAGAGAACACCAAAAAACATAGAAAATTGGGTTAAATAGGTCTAAGATCAATTCAAAAATAGATGAACCATGTAGTCAAATATATCGGGATGGTCTATACCAGTACTTTGGGCAAAATACCTGAGCTAGACCAATCAACTCCAGGTACCGGCATGTCACCCAAGCTATTGTGGCTGTTGATATATGCAATTATCTGGCTACTTGCATGGCAACTAATTAGACTAGGGTTGACTTAAGTCAATTGAATCAGGTGCTAGGTTAGACTTTCCCTTGGATTTGCTTGAGATGAGTCCAACTTGCTTTCCTTCTTCTTCCTTGTGAAGGCTCAAATATGGCACTAGTAATAACCTCTAGGTAGTAGCAATGGGGCTTGTCCTTCACTGCAACAAAAATACCTTTTGGCGATAAATTACTTGTGGTATTTCTTATTATATGCCACTAAATTTTTTTTATACTGTATTTTGATAAAATTATCATTATTTTTTAATAAATATCTTTTTATTAATGATATTTTATTATAAATATTATTATAAATTTATATTTAATGGCATATCACTCGAAGTGCTAGAAATCAGAACTATGATAATGACATTTAACTAATACATCAATAAATAATATCATAATTTATTAAATTTTAAAAATTATTATTAAATCTTAAATTATTAGTTTTTATATTGAGCTTAGTGTAGTCATACCGATCCTATAAAATATGTTATTGAACATATAGCATTATTTGTTTAATGAGATGAATGTATATAATAAGTTAAATAAACTATTTTTATGTGATAATAGTTTGCCATTCAAATAAGAGATCACTAGTTTGAATCCTCCTTTGGTTTCAATTCTAGGATATATGATTTATTTTTTGATAATATTTATCAGTGTATATAAAATATCGATATTGAAATTTTAAAGATACTTATATATGATAGAATTAAAATTTTAAAGATACTTACATATGCTGTTAAACTAAAAATTTTTATCGATATATTTTTGAAAATACTGATAATTAATTATCGACACCATCCTAAAATGGTATACAAGAAAATACCAAAAAATATCAATTAAAATATTTGTGGTATTCTTTCAGGCTTATAATGGAATTTAAAAATACCACTAGTAGCTATTTTTATTTAGTACTTGGAGTTGAAGATAGGCTTTAACTCAGCCATCGCTAGGATGGGATTCTCCTTCTTGACCACCATATATTACCATAAGAAAATAATTCTTGGGGTAAGCGATGAGGTGCTGGATAAGGACTATGTGATGGTGATGATGGGGCTTGTTGGAATAGAGACACCATGGGAGAGATGTCATGGAAGAGGAGTACAGTCACGTATCCTATACGTATCATGCTCATGTCATGAGTGGCATGAAGGGGTGACTTGCAAGCTAGGGACTTGCAGGATAGTCTTCTGGGACATGCATCCCATGTAAAGAGGAGGTGGCAATTGAGGACAGCCATTGAAAAGAGTCAGTTGTGAAGGTGCTCGCAAAATGCACCAACTATTAGGCTATTGTTGAAGTTGCTCATATCTGGAGAAGGAAAAGGACTAGCTGTGGGCAATGCTATAGATTCTCATTTTAACAGATAACACCAATCTATTACTACAAAAGTCCAATTTGATGGACGAAAGGCTGCTAATAGTTTCATGCATAAGGAGACAGATGAAAAACTCAAAGGTCAGTAAGGCTGATTAGGGTTAGAAAGCTATCTTTTGACTAGAAATATAAATTTAACTAAAACTAACTCTCTACTATGCCACCTATGATGGGCATCCTTGATTTTGGCTGCATCGCTTACTTAAGCTAACCCTAGCTCAAACATAATTGTGATGGGGTGAGGGTTAAGGGGTGGGTCAATTGTTGCAGCGCCCCTAAATCAGTTTTAGCTTTTCAATGTGTGTCATGTAAGCCATTGGATTTGCTCAATTTCCTAGGCCGCATGTCCATCATATATAAAAAAACTTGTGAACAATGCTAATGATGAGAAGGGTGTAGTCTTGTCAATTTCTATAGGCGCTACAAGTAATTAGTTTGCCTATAAGTCACGATCCTATTGGACTTGGTTGGGCTAGGTTGATCCACATCAAATTTGCTCCATTATTATGTGGAGTGTGTTACAGTCTAGCTCCAGGAATAGGCCGGTAACATATATCAGGTTTCTACAAGATCTACAAATTAAAGATCTTTTATGCTCAAAAATTTTATTTGATTCATAAGTAAATTAAAATAAGTCGAAATAAATCTACTCACTAAGCTTTATTCTATACCGGATTGGCACTATTATAAATCTAGTTGAAAAAAAAATATTTTGCTATTTAGATAGTTGAAAATCACCTTTTCACCTGCATATTCCTATTTAATTAAGCTGCATAAAACTAGCTGACCACCAATTTGGCTCTAGAATAATCAAAAATACACCCCCAATAAAAATCATTTATTCAACTTTAGTATGCCAAACAGTATTCCTAGACTGGCAAATTAAAGGGAGGCCGCCGTTGAAATTATAGAAAGTGAACAGATACCTATCTAGATAATTACTCCTTTTAACTTTGATAATTTATTCAACTTTTTTGATGGAATAATTTTATTGAAGAGCTAAACCTCCATTTCATTGTTTCTACCCCCAAGATCTGCGTGCCATGTAAATTATCTGATAAAACCGTCTGTAATTAAAAATGACTGAATAGTTTACTCAGGTTTGTTGGTTTTTGTTCAAATGTTTTTAACGCAAATTTATTCCTATTCAAATAATCTTAATAAAACTAAGCGGAACCAAAAGACAAAAAGAATTTTTGTAACTAAAATATATATATATATATATATATATTTAAAAAGGAATGACGCTTTGCCTTTTTGGCAAGACGGCAGTGTGGGTCCTCCAAAATTGCAATTCCTCGGACGTCTATCGGTCAACTTGTACGTACAGGTCCTGACATAGGAGCAGAACTCTAGAAGCTTCTAAAGCGCACGCGGTAAGGTGGCAGTGCCAGCTGTGACTAACGAGATTGTTCCAGAATGCCGTCCTTCTTGTGGCGGGGTGCAGTTAAAAAGTTAAAAACGTTTATTGCACGCGGTATTGGAATCTAGCGGTAGACGAGAATAAGATGGGTGATACAGATACACGTGCGTTTGGAAACAGATACACGTGCATTCCCCACTACTAAGTGGTGTATTCCTTTTTATGGCTAGCTTTTGTGGGAAATGATAAACAAATAAATAATATTTTTTTATGAAAGTGTATATTTGTTACGGATAAGGATTCTATCCATATGATCTATGGATCTCACGGTATCGAGTTCTGATTTATGTGCTTCATGTTTTGATTTTTAAAAAATATTTCATGTAAATTTTTTTTTTTAAATATAAATTTTTTTTGACTCACAATCGATATGAAATTATTGGTATTTTTCACATTATTAGAACTACAACAATATCTATCACAATTTTATTTATTTATTTAATTATTAATATTATCTTATACTTTTGCCAATCCTGTTATGCGATAAAAAATTGTAGAATGCATTTGACACGCATGTGAAGATACACATGGTTATTTGCTTTGATTTTAGAGTGCGGATAATTAACAGATTATGGAAGGAATGGATGTTTCTTTAACGCGCTCATTGGTTACGAGTATCTTCCTTGCCATGGATCAAGGGAGAAGATTTGACAAAAACATATTTTACAAAATAAAATCGTATATTCATCAGCTATGTAACCTTGAGATGCATGTAGTTGAACATTTGAATTAAATTATGCCGGTGGTTATTACTGACAGTAGCCTAAATTAGAAATTTTATGACCACATACATCTTGCCAAACCTCCTAACCTATTATCAATTCTCCAATACAAATTCTATGAATTATTTATGTCCACAAAACAAACGAATAAATCACATAATATTTTAGTGGACCATCATATCATGCATGGTCCATGTATTTTTAAAAAATTCACCAAATATTGTAGTTGTGATCTATTTACATACAAACCTACAATAGTTGGTAAATGGTAAGTTATTGTGTTGATATTTGAGTAGAACATGTAGTCTTATTTTAGAGATTTTAATATATAATAAAATATAGAGTAATGAGCTAGACAGCCCAATAAGCGATATAAACTTTATAAGCCAAATAAATTCAACAATAATAATAATATATTAAAAATAAATATGTAATGTATATCAATTCAAAATATATAACACTAATCAAATAAGATCCATGCAAATTTATCTTTGTTCATAAATTGATTTCTTTCAAAACATCGTATTTATCTTGAGAGTCATAAGCTAAATCAAAGTACCAACACATAATCTTCACTGACTGGATATCAATTAATTACAAATATTTAACCATCCTATTGTAAGATATCAAAATATCATGACATAACCCCCACTGGCAGGATATCAAAATACCAACGCATAACTTTTATTGGTAGAGTATCAAAATAATTATCAGTGTTTAACTGTCCTACTAGCAGGATACCAAAATACCAGCATGCAACTGCTACTGACAGGATATCAAAGTATCAACATTTAACTTTTCTATTGGTGGGATATTAAAATATCAATGTTTAATCCACATTGACAGTGTTCAATACATAATCAGACTACGAGTCAAAATTTATTTTAAATCAATATATTTTTTTCAAAAATATATTTTATATTCTAAATCGAATAATTCATAAAATCATGCAACATCAAAATTAATCAGTATAATTTATATCAAATTCAATACATTCAATCATAAATCACTTAATATTTTAGAAAATATTATATATTCAGTAATTCAGATTATATGCATCAGATTCATAAATCATAAATAATTCAATATAAAAAATATCTTATAATTTATCGATAAATTTAGAAAAAATAAAGTATTATTTATCTCAGATGTATTCTAATAAATCTACATAATTCTATAAATTATTTTTTAAAATCTTTAATTCATATATCACATCATGGTATCTTACTGCTAGATATCTTTTTATCGAGATAAATACATCATTATATATAATTAGGTCCAATAATTAAAAAAGATATAACTAATCAATGAAGATATGATGAACGGTAGTCGCATCCAATGATTTGGATTGGTCCAATTATATTAACTTTATTTCAATCAGGATTAAATTAGGATATAGATGGCTCAATAGGGATCGAAAATCATCAAATCAGTAGTGTTCGATAAAAATCAAGATAGAGATCAACACGATGCTCGACAATCAGAGAATAGTTTGATCAAATAAGTTTATTTAATCAAGATCAGATTAAGATATAATTAGATCCATAAAGATCAAATAGATCAAATTTGATGGTATTTGGATGGACTAAGATGAATGCTGGCATGCTATCCTATGACTACAGATCAGGATCCTTCATTAAACTCGATCAAAATTATCAAAAGAATATCCTTTACTCGATCAATCATAGAGATATAAATTTTATATATAGAGAAATTAAAATTTTTTATAAAAAGAAAATGGGGATGCAAACTCGGAGAAAGGAGAGGAAAGAGAGAGAATCTCTCTCTTTTCTTTTTTTTAATCTTTTTCTTCTTTTATTTTCTTCTTTTCTTTTTTTTCTTTTTCTTCCTTTTCTATCTCTCTTGATTCCATGGTGAAATAAGAGACAGTTTTTCCTTTTTATTTTAGAATAGAGGAGCATTGTCAGCTTGATTGTGTCTAGTGGCAGCTGGGGCTGTGATGATATAGTCCAAAGATCCTAGATCAGTGGTCAGCAATGACCACTGACGTCAGAAAAATCAAAAAAAATCATATGGAAAGTCAAAGCAAATAGGGGATTTAATCGACTCCATTTTTCAACAAAATCTAATGGTTCGCCGGTTGGAATATATGGGCTAATAACTAAAAAAGAAAGGGAGGAGGGTTGGTCAACTGTTGCTAGCCATTATCTGACTTTTCTGACGAGCTGTGATTTCCAGCGAACATGGTGGAGATTGTCGGAAAGAAAAGTCTGATGATTTTGCTAGTTTGAGCCTCGATTTTTGATGAGAAAGAGAGGGAAGCACTCTTCTCTTTAAATAGGACTAGAGGGGAGGAGTTTTACTCCTCCCAGTGGTGGTTCTCGACTTTGTTTAGGAGTTGTTCGGGAGGAGAAGGCTCCCAATTTTCTCTTTTTTTCTCTTTTTTAATTTTTCTACTGCTTTAAGGTTCATGTGGTTGGATTTAGATTGGGTTGAGGTATCACACATGGTCAAGGGCATTTTAATCCAAAGATTATTATGTGACCATCACATAATAAAATCTTATGAGCTCATGGAAAGAGAAATGGATTGCGGGACTACATTGCATCACTTGATGAACTTCAAGGATCTAATTAAAACTTGTAAACTTGAGGGTGGTACATAAAATTGATTCTATTTCGAGAGGATGTTTTGGTTGTTTTATCTAAATTTCATAAGGAAGAAGACTCTTAACTCTCAACTGGCTAAGGATTTTTTTTCTTTTCCCCTTTTTCCTACCAAGAAGTCCCAAATTTTCATGTATTGTCACTTAATCATCTCTACTTATTTTACTTTATCTATTGATTTTGGATTCCAAACAATAACATAAAAAATTTAAAAATAAAATCAACCAGCAAGGGACTTTCTTTACTCAAATACATAACACACACACACACATATGTATGTATGTATATGTGTGTGTGTGTGTGTGTGTGTGTTAGGTCGGAAACCATGCTCACTTCTGCATCAGAACGAGACAACACCGATCAAAACGCTCGGCCTTTCTTTCCCATGCATAATTTTGATATTAGAAAAAAAAAAAAACTAAAATGTTAAGCTTAAATCTAGCTAAGATTTACAAAGCGAGGTGGAGTTTCCGTTGCGGTTCATGAGGTGGCATCTTGTCCTCGACCAAGTCGAAATTCTCCAGATCCCCACATTGCCAAATAATAAATTATGAATGTTTCAAATCGCTGATGAAAAAAATAGTAGAAAAAAAAAAAAAAAAAAACAAAAATCTAACGGTTAGGAGGAACGGAGAGTTTTTTAGTAGTAGAGAGAGAAATCCAATTTGTGAAGGGTCCGCCATGCAGCACGTGGTTTCCTCGTTCCCTCTCCTTCTTCCTTCCAATCTCTTCTTCCTCTCGTTTCCTCGAAGCTCCCCATAGAGAGAAAATTCAAGTAAGTTTTGTTTCTTCTCCCCTTTTATCTTTTTATTTATTTATTTGTTTGTTTGTTTCAATTACGTCATTATTTTTTTGATGGAATATCTGAAAATTTCCAATTCCTTTTGCATCATTGAGCGAAATCCTTGGAGTTCTTTTCAAGTAATGTAGGACGAATGGAGTTTTTTGAAAATGGAAGCATGGTTAATAGTTAAAAAATATTACGAGGAATGTCCAATGGAGTTTGAAATATGGAAGCATGGTTAATAGTTAAAAAAAATATTACGAAATTTTGGGATTTTGGTATAATTGTGAGATGAGTTATTTTTGTTTGTTTAATTATTCAATAATAAAAAAAGAATAGGCATATTTCTTATTGTTCTATTCCCTTTTTTTCCCTCTCTTTCTAGAGGAAAGCTTTTTTCCTTTTTTGTTTAATTTCTTTATCAAATAGCATGCATGGAAGAGGAGGATACCAATCAGTTGAGGATGGTGGTTTATGTGTCTGTTGTTTAATTTTACAATGTTATTTCTTTTTCTTGAGCAAAATTTGATGATGTTTGGGAAAATACCATATTTCTGCATGCATTTCTTCTAGAACTATCATTTGTTCATATATTTCCTTCTTTCTCTTTTTTTTGTCTTGGATCTTTTATTTCCGTGGGACGTTCTCAAGCCAAATCTTCAAGAAAACAATGCTGTGCACATTTCTTTGACCGTGTGTTTTGTGTGATCGAAGATGCAACTATTTTTCTCCATGCATCAATTCATTTAGGACCGAGGTTATGAGTTCACAACACACTTGGGGATCCCTCATATATGCAAGCTTACATACCTCCACTGCTTGTATTTATGCAAGACAATTTGGCCTTGTTGCTGGATTGTATGGTTGCCTTTTTGCCATATAAGTTCGCCATAATCATTAATGAAGTTTTGGAAGCTATGTTATTGATTGTGCAATTTAAGCTCATGTAAACCTGAACAAATTTTCCAAGAACTGAGAAATAAAATTCTTGAAAAAGAGAGAGGCTGAGTTTATTATTCATCTAAAAGTGAGGAAAAGAAAAAATAATATGCCGACATGAGAACATGGAGGCATCAGTAATCTCAGAGAAAAAAAAAACGAAATATAAATTCTCTCCATTCAATACCATGAGTAAAAAATAATTAAAGACTTTCCTTGGTGACAAATAGTTTAGGAACTGACAGATATTCAGGATAATAGAATTTGCAAATCTTCCGAATTTTTCTGTTTAATACTTCTCCTGGTACCTTATTATGAAATTTTAATCCCTTTAAAGCAATCAAATGCTTTTTATATCTCTTTAATTTAATATATCTGTTGGGAGATACCGACCGATCCCGCTCACGACGGCTTATGATCGGACATACCCGACCGACCGACTGACCGACCGATCGACCGACGGACCGATCGACCGACCAATCGACCGACGGTTCGACCGACCGGACGCCATTACCGGCCGATTAACGGCCCTTTACCGACTGAGGATATATCGGTCAGGCAGACCTTTCCCACTCTCCCGACCGACTGAACCGGGAAGTCCGATGGCCGACTCTCGCAACATGCCCGGCTGATTATCAAAGGGGCCCGAATCTTCGCCCGACGCCACACAGATGGCCACCGACCTAGGGTCGGTCGACTCCTCCGATCGCCGTACAGCTGTCAGAGACTGTCAGCCCTGATAGCGACATGCGGCACTGCCACCTAAGGGCATTATCCCACCTAGGGCATTGTCAACCCTAGTGATTTGACAGCCCCACGGTGATGTGACACTTTCACGGCGACTCTGACAGTCTACAGTGAGTTGACAATTCCTCAATTATCCGCGCCATTAATGACGGCGCCATACCACGCTCCACTATACATACCGGAGAAGGCAACAGTGCAAAGGGCCTTCGAAACAACAGGCTTGCTCTCTCTCTCTCTCTCTCGATCGATCGATTGAGCTCTCTGTCTTCATTTCACTGTTGCCCAGTTACCTCTCTGACTTGACCGTCGGAGGATCCCCGCCGGAGCCGCCTCCGGTCAGTGTGGACTTTCTTTTTTGCAGGCGGTCGTTCCCGGCGACCAGGCGACGAGGGGATTGGCCGCAACAGATTGGCGCGCCAGGTAGGGGAGGGGGCGAGGCAGGCATTCTCAAGCAGTAGATACTGATGACAAAGACAAGAGCCCAACGATCGAGAGTCACAGGATCGGCGAGGCGCTCTTCTCATCGGGAAGAGGCCTCTCCGCCACCTTCCGCGGCGGAACCCAGCTCTCCGCACCCAGCGGTGACCACGGAGGCACAGATCGCGGCAATCGTACGGCAGATGACCGTGCTGACGGACGCGGTCAAGAGCCTCCAACAACAATCGGCGGTCCGTCCGATGCCCTCTAGGAGTAGCCGCCGACGCCCGCGCCGATCCCCGTCACCTCCGCGTGAGCGCTTGCCACAGCGCTCTCAAGGAGCGGAGGAGGGCCAGCCACGGCGCGATGCCCGTCAGTCCCAGCAGCTCTCTCCCTCCCTGCTGGAACGGGCGAGGAAGGAGAAGCGACCACGAGCGTCGTCTGTCTCCCTCTCGAAATCTTCTCGAGACTCCACTCCTGGAGTCTCCCAGCACCGGCGGACGGATGACTACGAACGTAGGTTTGAGAAAATCGATCGTCGGCTTGCACAGTTGCAGGTGGACGGGCAGAAGTCTTCAAACGACGTCGACTTCCAGACTGCCCAACCTCTTTCCCGACTCATTCTCGACGAACCGATCCCCAGTCGGTTCAAGATGCCGCACGTGGAGCCATACGACGGCTCCACCGACCCAATCGATCACCTGGAGAGCAATAAAGCTCTCATGACGATTCAGGGGGCAACCGACGCTCTCTTTTGCATCGGCTTCCCTGCCACACTCTGCAAGGCTGCCAGGGCCTGGTACTCTGGTCTTCGATCGGAAAGTATCCACTCCTTCGGGCAGTTCGAGCACTCTTTTGTGGCTCACTTCAGCACCAGCCGGAAGCCGCGCGAACGTCGGACAGCCTTTTCTCCCTCAAACAGGGAGAAAATGAGACGCTCCGACACTTCGTGGTGTGATTCAATACGGCCACGCTTGAGGTCCGAGACCTCAACGAAGACATGGCTATCTCAGCCATGAAATGGAGGCTGAGGGCGTCCCGATTCACCTACTCCCTGGACAAGACCCTCCCCCGTACATATGCCGAATTGCTGGAGCGCGCGTACAAGTATATGCGCGCGGACGAAGGAGCCTCCGACTGGCGCTCGACCGAGTTCAAGGGTCCGAAGGAAAAGCGAAGGAAGGGTCGAGACCCCGCCGAACCTAGCAGGCCCCCGACTGATAGTCGAGTCTCGCCCCCGCGATGAAATCAAAAGTCGCCCCGACGGCAGACTCCAAGGCCGGCACGCCCCAGGTATGACTCCTACACTCCTCTCTCCGCTCTCCGTGCGCAGATTTTAATGGAGATCGAGGGGGAAGAATATCTGCGATGGCCTCCGCCTTTGAAGGCAAAAGGTCTCGACCGATGGAAGTACTGTCGATTCCACCGGGGCCACGGCCACAATACCGAGCAATGCATCCAGCTTAAGGATGAGATCGAAGCTCTCATCCGCCGAGGGTATCTCGATAAATTCTGGAGGAACCCGCCGACTCGACCTGTGGCCGACCGACGACCCCAGCCAACTGAGGAAGCGACCACCAATCAGCCGACGGCCGGGGTCATCAATATGATTTCCAAGCGACTCAGCCCAGGGACGTCTGCTGAAGGGGAACCCATGAAGAAGCTGTGCCTGGACGACGTGATTACTTTTACGGGGGAGGACGTTCGAGGCATCCAAACTCCCCACGACGACGCTGTTGTTGTCTCGGCAATAATAGCAAACTATGATGTAAAAAGAATTTTTGTAGATAATAGAAGTTCGACAAATATTTTGTTTTACTCGACCTTCTCCCGGATGCGACTATCTACCGACCGACTCAAGAGGGTCTCTACGCCCTTGATAGGCTTTGCCGGGGATGCCGTCTCAACGGAAGGTGAAGTTACCCTGCCCGTGACGGTCGGCACCGAACCACGACAAAGCACAGTTCATTTGACTTTTGCGGTCGTCCAAGTGCCTTCGGCCTACAACGCCATACTTGGAAGACCCGGACTTAACGCCCTCAAGGCGATCGTCTCGATGTACCATCTCCTCGTTAAGTTTTCGACAAGGAACGGGGTCGGAGAGATGCGCGGGGACCAACAGCTCGCTCGCCGATGCTTCCAGATCTCCGCTCAGAACGACGAGTTGAGGGGTTCCCTGACGATCAACAAACTAGACCAGCGGGAGGAGGAAGAACGGGGCTCGTCGGCTGAACAACTCGTGTCAATCCCGATTGCAGGAGACCCCGACCGGAAGGTATGGGTCGGGTCTCAACTGCCAGAACCCGAACGGCGACGGTTGACGGAGCTGCTAACGGCCAATGCCGACGTATTTGCTTGGTCGGCAGCAGATATGTCGGGCATCCCCCCAGAGACAATAACCCACCGACTCAACATCGACCCGACGATGAGGCCGGTGAGGCAGAAGAAAAGGTCCTTTGCTCCCGAAAGACAGAGGGCCATCGATGAAAAAGTGGACAAGCTGCTCGAGGCGGGCTTCATCAGAGAAGCCACATATCCCGATTGGCTCGCCAATATTGTCATGGTCAAGAAAGCCAACAGAAAGTGGAGGATTTGCATCGACTATACCGATCTGAATCGGGCCTGTCCAAAAGATAGCTTTCCACATCCAAAGATCGACCAGCTGGTGGATGCGACGTCCAAATTTCGACTGCTCAGCTTCATAGACGTCTTTGCCGGGTACAACCAGATCTGGATGGTGCCTGAAGACGAGGAGCACACTGCCTTCGTGACCCCCAAGGGCCTCTACTGTTATCGAGTGATGCCCTTCGGGCTGAAGAACGCCGGCGCCACCTACCAACGACTTGTCAATAAGGTCTTTAAAGACCAGATCGGGCACCACATGGAGGTATACGTAGACGACATGCTGGTGAAAAGTGCATGGATTTCGGATCACGTTCAGGACCTCGAAGAGGCCTTCCGCACTCTACGACAACATCGAATGAAGCTGAATCCGACTAAGTGCGCTTTTGGGGTAACCTCGGGGAAGTTCCTCGGATTCCTCATTTCTCAGAGAGGGATCGAGGCCAATCCTGAGAAAATAAAGGCGATCATCGACATGCGTCATCCGAACACCAAGAGGAAAGTCCAGCAGCTGAACGAAAAAATCGTCGCTCTCAGGCGGTTTATTTCTCGATCAGCTGAAAGGTGCCTCCCGTTTTTCAAAACTTTGCGGCAGGCGAAGGGTTTTTCTTGGTCGGATGAGTGCCAACGGGCCTTCGAAGATCTGAAGAAGTACTTGGCTTCCCCGTCGCTGCTCGTGAAGTCGCAGGTCAGGGAGACCTTGTATCTCTATTTGGCCACCTCCTCTGAGGCGGTCAGTTCGGTGCTCGTCCGAGAAAGCGAGAGCCGAACCCATCAGCCTATCTACTATACCAGTAAAGTACTCCGCGGCGCTGAAGCCCGATATTCGGAGACGAAAAAGATGATTTTCGCCTTGACCGTCTCCGCACAACGACTCCGCTCATACTTCCAGGCTCATGCCATAGTGGTTCTCACCAACCAGCCCCTGAGGGCGATCTTGCGCCGACTGGACACATCGGGACGACTGACGAAGTGGGCGATGAAGCTCAGCGAGTTCGACATACAGTACCGACCGCGGCCTGCCTTGAAGGCTCAGGTCCTGGCTGACTTCATCGACGAGTGCCCGACCACCGACCAAGGGTCGGTAGCTGCGGACTCGAGATGAGATGCGGTCTCCGAGCCAGACCCGATCTCCACTTGGGTACTGCACATCGACGGAGCTTCAAACGCTCAAGGGAGCGGGGCTGGGTTCCTGCTCACCAACTCGGATGGGGTAGTCACCGAGTACGCCCTTCGATTCGACTTCAAAGCCTCCAATAACCAAGCCGAGTACGAAGCGCTCCTCGCCGGCTTGAGGATGGCAAGGGAACTGGGCGTCGACAGCCTCCGGGCATTCTCTGATTCTCAGCTGATCATGGGGCAGGTCAAAGGTGAATTCGAGGTGCGAGATCCGACCATGGCCAAATATCTCCAGAAAGTGAAGGACCTCGTAGCGTGCCTCAGGTATTTTAAAATTTCCCACATCCCTAGGTCGGAGAACGCCCGTGCCGACGCACTCTCCAGACTGGCGACTTCGGCTTTCGACTCTTTGGGTCGGACGTTCGTGGAGAACCTCGAGCAGCCGAGCATTGATCGGGTCGAAGAAGTACTACAACTAACAGCCGAACCAAGCTGGATGGATCTGATTATCCAGTTCCTGACTGACGGGATCGGTCCTGAAGACCCCTCGGAGGCCAGGCGGCTCCGATGGTCGGCCTCCCAATATGTGATCATGGATGGCCGACTCTACAAAAGGTCGTTCTCCCTTCCCTTGCTTAGGTGCTTGGGACCGATCGACGCAGACTATGCTCTCCGAGAAGTGCACGAAGGGATCTGCGGGAATCACTTGGGGGGCAAGTCTCTGGCCTACAAGGTCCTGCGACAGGGCTACTACTGGCCCACCATGAGGAAGAACGCGGCTGAGTTGGTCCGGAGGTGCGAACCTTGCCAGAAGTACGCTAACGTGCAGCACCGACCGGCCAGCCAAATCGCTCCTATCGTCGCTCCATGGCCCTTTGCCCAGTGGGGGGTCGACATTCTCGGTCCTTTCCCTCCAGCATCGGGTCAAAGAAAGTTCATAGTTATCGCCATCGACTACTTCACCAAGTGGGTGGAGGCCGAGCCCCTGGCGCGGATTACCGAGCGAAAGATGGAGGACTTTGTCCAAAAATCCATCATCTTCAGGTTTGGATTGCCGCATACCATTATCACCGACAATGGACGGCAATTCGACAATCAAGATTTCAGAGATTTCTGTGCAAGATTTCACATCACGCACCGACTGACTTCGGTCGGGCACCCACAGTCCAACGGCGAAGTCGAGGTGACCAATTGGACCATACTACACGGGCTCAAAACCCGACTAAACGAAGCCAAAGGCCTCTGGGCCGACGAGCTAGGCTCCGTTCTGTGGGCTTACCGAACGACTCCCCGCGTACCGACCGGGGAGTCGCCTTTCGGTTTGGCCTATGGGACGGAAGTGATGATCCCACTCGAGATCGGGCTGTCGTCTACAAGGGTTGAGCGGTATCAAGAGCCGGACAACTCTGATTATCGGAGAGCCGACTTAGACCTCCTCCCCGAACTGCGAAACGAGGCTCAACTTCGCATGGCTTCATACCGACAGAAGGTAGCCCGGTATTACAACGCCAAGGTCAGACCAAAGCTTTTCAGGCCTGGTGACTTAGTCCTGAGAAAGGCAGAGGTCTCGAAGCCCCTGGACTAAGGAAAGCTGGCTCCGAACTGGGAAGGGCCTTACACGGTGGCAGACACCTATAGTCCGAGGGCCTACCGACTGGAGACTCTGGAAGGGAAACCCATTCCCCGAACATGGAACACCGACAACCTGAAGTTGTATCATCAATGAACTTTGTACTTGTTCATTCGGAATACGAATCCAGTTTGAAATCTCAGAGTTTTAACTCTTCGACTGACGATCGGTGCTCACCAAGGTCGAGCCCCGACGTGCCGACTCGGACTTGGTATCCGCCTGAAACCGACGGCACCATCGTCGATGATACATCGGACCCTTACAAGGACCGATATATCTATATTGACGGGAGTTGACACTCCTTCTACGATCGTACTTTCGGACCAGACAATCGGCTAACCTACCGACTGAGCCCTGACCAAAGAAAGACGGAATGCCTACGCGATTGCCCTCGCGACTTACCGACCTAGCTACGGCCGGTCGAAGGATATTCGGCTTACCACCATCTATCACACGATGCGACCTCAGTCGCATTCATGACTCACCGACCGAGCTACGGCCGGCCAGAAGATATTCGGCTTATCACCGTATATCATTTGGCGCAGTATAAGTACCCGTCGCAAGAGTATCGGGATCCGACTTATCGACGTTCCCCTGACTAAATACGCCGGACGACATTCGACTGAACACATCGGAAGGGACCTGACTACCGAACCTTTATCCGGCGGTCGGTCGGTTTCTGACTCAACGAACGCGCCCGACGCGCGGTCGGGGGAAGGATGCCCGACTTACGGCCTCGACCATTGAAGGCCGATCCAATGTCGGGACTTGTTCTACCTTCGTGACGGCGCGAGTTGCCGAACGTCCTAACCGACCTATATGAGTTGGCAACTTACGTGTTCAGATGCATTCTACAACACATGAAAGAAAGAAAAACAGGCAGAGGGAAAAAAGTTTAAGTCCAAGACTGATTTCATTCAAGATCAAAAGAAGCTTACAAAGTCAGACCGAAGCCCAGTTACAAGTGTTCTAAGAAGAAAAAACAAAAAGGATAAAAGACAACGAGGCCGCGGTCATCCTTCCGAGTCAATCTCCTCGACCGATGGAAGCTCGGGGATGACCGACGTGTCCACCGCGATCGGCGCTGGGTCGACGGTCGAAGCAGGATCGTCGGTCGGTGAGGGACTGGCAGCCGGCGTCGGGTCACGAGTTGCAGCCGTCTCTCCTTCGACAACTTGTTCCTGGACGGCCCCTCCGGCCATGGCGACGCCTCCCGACGACGGGTCGGCCATCTCTTCCGTGGCTTGGTCCTCGGCTCCCGACAGGACGATACCGCTGAGGTCCAGCTCCAGGTACAGGGCCTGGACCGCATCCCGACCATCCTCGTACCCCACCCGGTACGACGTGAAGTCGGACTCCAATAACTCCTCCCGGTATTGGTCGGTGGTGCGGAAGTCGTCCACCGCCCGACTCGCCGACTCCTTCACCGACCTTGCTTCCGCTTCCGCCCGACCGAGCGAGTCCTTTGCCGACTCTGCCTCTGCCTTCGATATGTCGGCGTCGGCCTGGGCGATTGACAGATCCTCCTCAGCTTTGGCGAGCTTCTCCAGGCTGACCCGGAGCTGCTCGCGCTCGCCCTCAAGTTCGGCGGCAACGCCGTCACGCTCACGCCGCAGACGGTGCACGGTCCGACTCTTGTGTTTGACTTCTTTCCGAGCCGACTTTAGCTCGAACCCGAGACGAGAGACCTCGTCCACCAACTTCATCTCTCGGTCAGTCGACTGCTTCAGATGGTCGACCAGCATTGTCTGGTCGGCTTCGACCGCCGCCCTGTCTTTCCAAGCCGTCCGGACGTTCCTGAACCTCCGGTACCCGGCTTCAAGTTCGGACATGGTGTAGATCAGCTGCCGACATGAGCGTTTCGTCAGGAAAGCAAAATAATGAAAATATTAAGGAAAGAGGAGGCGAAGCGGTACTTACCTCGACCATGGTCGGGTAGAACGAGGATAACATCTCGGTCACTTGCCGAGACCTCAGCGCCTCCACGTCGGCTAGGAGGAGGATCCCCTGGCACAGCCTCCTGGCCAGGTTGTGGTCGGCCAGCGCCGATGCCCCTTCGGGGAACTGAGCGCTGGGCGGCACTGTGCGACTCCCCGACCTCGTGTCGTCTGCAGGGTCCATCGGGGCTTTCCCCCGATCGGCCACCCCAACCAGCGGATCCGGTAGGGAGGGGATGCTCGAGTTTGACGCGGCACCCCCCATTGCGGCTGCAGATGCCGTCGGATGATGTTCGGGTTCCCGAACGTCGTCCGACGCCACACCCGCCGGCGAAGCCACTGATGTCCCTTCCGCCGCTTCCTCCGCCTGCCGCTCCTCCGGTTGCACCGCCGGAGCCACGAGCGCTATCACCGGCTCCGACTGGTCGGTCGTCGATGCCTCGACGGTCGGCGCCGCCGTGGAAGGTTTCTTCTGCGGACGCGAAGGTCCGGCCCCCGATGCCGGCCTCTTCCTCGGCGCGTACTGTCAGATTTCGACGTCGGTCGGCCTCATCCTCGGAGGTGTCCCTGCGGTACCGACAGCAATATTAATATAAGAACCAGAACGAAAGCCGAATGAAAAGACAATCGATGGATCGGGCGATACCTAGACGGGGGACCAAGCTCAGGCCAGCGTCATAGAGGGCTTGTTCGGTAACAAGCTCCCTCTGCTTCAGGACCGACATGTCCTTGAGTCGGTGGAAGTCCTCCCGGTCATCCGCTTCCACCCGGCTGTTCTCGTTTGCTTCGGTCCGGGGCACGCCCCAGTGAGAAGGAAAGCCCCAGGGAGAAGAAGGTGAGACGAAGAAAAACTGGTTCTTCCACCCGTGGATGGACGATGGAAGATCAGTGATGAAGGAAAGACCCTTCCGGGGGTTGAAGAGCCACCACCCTCGGGCCTTAGGATGGGGTCGGAGCACAAAAAATACCCGGAAGAGAGAATGCGAGGGTTGGTCGGCAGAAGCTGACACAACAAGGCGAAGCTGATTATTAGTCGGACAGAGTTCGGCGCTAGTTGCGCCGGACAAAGTCCGTAATAATCCAGCAGATTCCGGACGAACTCCGGAATCGGAAGCCGAAGACCCGCGCGAAGATCTTCGACGTACAGCGCCAATTGACCCGACGGAGGGTTATTAACCCGACCGCCGACCCCTGGGGCGGAGAGTTGAAACTGCTCCGGGATGCGATATTGATCCCGAAGCCGATCAACGTTCGGCCCCGAAAGCGAGAAAACCTCAACTTCCGGAGTCGACCGAGGGTCATCGGTCGGGTTTCCCGACCGAGCCCCCCGAGATGGGTTTCCGGCCATCGCACCAGAACCAAGAGAAAGGCGAGACCAAAGAAGAAGAAGAAGAAGAAGAAAGAAGAGAAGATCACGAACCCGAAACGGACCCTTTAGAAAGCGAAAGGGGAGACGACTGCCAGCGACGACGGAGGGAGTACTCGGACAGAGTCTCTGCAGCAAATTGTTCAGGGTGGGGCTTCGAGCGCAGGTGGTCCTATATATATAGGGCCGTTCAATGGCCAAGATGACCACGCGCCGACCGAGATCCCCCGGATGGGCGACACGTGGTGGCGTCCGGGCCCTCCTTTTGGCCCGATGGTCCGGCGCACCCATCCCGGGAAGGCCGCACCGCCCTCATTTAATACGGAGGACGTCGGCCCCAACCACCTTCGACACGTGGCAAGAGGGCCGCGGTTCCGAATTTAATCGCCCGCGGCGATTCGCGTTTCCGATGGGACGCCTGACAGCGCCTCGCGCTCCCAGGACCGGCGCTTGGCAGCAGTTTGCGTTCCCCAAAAGGCGCCAGACACCCGACCATCTGACACCAAATCATCCGGCACCCGATTGCCTGACACCAAATCGTCCGGCACTCGATCACCGACGTAACACCTGACGCCGACAGGACGGGACGTCTGACACCGACATAACACCTGACGCCGACAGGACGGGATGTCTGACACCGACGTAACACTTGACGCCAGCGAATCGCTCGGTATTTATGAGACACCTGACGTCGTATCAACTCGCGGTACGGTCGGAATTTGGCCTGCGGCGAATCCACTCCTTTTCGCCCGGCGTTGCTGTCCAAATGGAGGCATCGGCCAGCGCACCATCTGACTCAAGAGTGGAGGGGGGTAACTGTTGGGGGATACCGACCGACCCCGCTCACGACGGCTTATGATCGGACATACCCGACCGACCGACTGACCGACCGATCGACCGACTGACCGATCGACCGACCGATCGACCGACGGTCCAACCGACCGGACGCCATCACCGGCCGATTAACGGCCCTTTACCGACTGAGGATATGTCGGTCGGGCAGACCTTTCCCACTCTCCCGATCGACTGAACCGGGAAGTCCGATGGCCGACTCTCGCAACATGCCCGGCTGATTATCAGAGGGGCCCGAATCTTCGCCCGACGCCACACAGATGGCCACCGACCTAGGGTCGGTCGACTCCTCCGATCGCCGTACAGCTGCCAGAGACTGTCAGCCCTGACAGCGACATGCGGCACTGCCACCTAAGGATATTATCCCACCTAGGGCATTGTTAACCCTAGTGATTTGATAGCCCCACGATGATGTGACACTTTCACGGCGACTCTGACAGTCTACAGTGAGTTGACAATTCCTCAATTGTCTGCGCCATTAATGACGGCGCCATACCACGCTCCACTATATATATCGGGGAAGGCAACAGTACAAAGGGCCTTCGAAACAACAGGCTTGCTCTCTCTCTCTCTCGATTGAGCTCTCTGTCTTCATTTCACTATTGCCCAGTCATCTCTCTGACTTGACCGTCGGAGGGTCTCCGCCGGAGCCGCCTCCGGTCAGTGTGGACTTCCTTTTTTGCAGGCACTCGTTCCCGGTGACCAGACGACGAGGGGATTGGCCGCAACAATATCATTTCTCATTACACTACAGAAGCATTTATTTTAGCTATTCCAACTGCATGAAACAATATCTTTCACCAAAATCTAACTTTGACTAAGTCATTCTTGGGTTCACATATTTGGAATTTCCCCTTTTTTTAGATTTATATGCAAGCTATATATTTTGGCTTGCAAAACCAGAAAAGATAAATAGAAACATAATAAAAAATTCATCATTAGGGACATTTTCATCATTCCATGGTTTTTGGTTCTTTATCGGTTATAATTATTCCTCCATTCAGTTAAATTCAAGGTTTGTCACATCTATTCTGGACCCTATACCAGTACTATCCTATTATAATATCGGTATGAGGTAAGATATGAGATGGTGAGGCATACTAAGTATCAATACTATATGAGATGGCGAGGCATACTAAGTGTCGGTATAGTAAAAGACTGCATATTGATTTAGAACGGTACAAGACCATGTACCTGTTCGATATGCTAAGCCCCATAAAGTATGGCACCAATCGGTATGGAAAATCTTAGTTAAATTAGTATATAAAAACCATATATTTTATCTGGCAAAACTTGAAAGGGTCAAAGAGTTTCATAGTGAAGAATTCAGCATCAATAAGATTTCCAAAAGTTCTTAGTTCTTCAGTTTTAAACCTTTCTCTTCACCCGTTAGAGAAATAGCATTTTTCTTTTACTTTTGACTTATTCAATCCACATTACCCTACAATGTGCCCTCACTGCACTGAATTCATGATATACAGAATGAGCCAAAATCCAAACCATCACCTATATCCTTTGGAACCTTTTCATTTTCTTTTTCTGGACCATTTAGATGTTCATCACACTATCAGAGTCATTGAACAAGAGAACTTTCACATGCTTTATCTGAGTTCTACTAAAATTTGGTTCTGTATTATTGCCCTTCACCTCACTGCAGCCAGATAATTTTGGAGAAATCATGAGCGATTTCAACCATCTGAGAACTGAACGCTGATATAGATTGATTTAACATTTTTTGGTTGGAACAGCATATTCCTCGTAAGGAAGTAGAGAGTTTTTATTGTTTCAATGAATACTGTATGACATCAAAAATAAGCATTGCTATTGCTCACCCTTTCAAATTATTTATGCCAAGTTGCCAACTTTTCTTTTTTTTTTTTTTTTGGTTTAATTTTTATTTATTTCCAGTAATCAACTCATAAATGCCCAAGTTATTGTGGAATGGAGGAAGCAAAGGACACCGAGGGAAATTCTTCAGGAGGATCTTCTCTTGTCGATTCCAGTTCCCGGCAAAGCCCTAGGAATTCTGAAACTCCTACTTTGCTGATCATTGATGAAATAATCGACGTTAACAATCCGAATACAGCAGTCATAAAGGATACTGAATTACTTCCAAATAATTTCCATGATGGCCTACCACCAACCCAACTGGCACCTAGTTCATTAGAGATTTTAAATGAACTGGAAATTACTTGTAAGGATGCCATATCTGGGCCATCAGAAATGTGCACTCTTCCAGTACGTCATACATTGGATCAATCTGAGGAGCTATATCATAACCAGTCACCCAAGTTCGAAGATGAAAGTACTGTTATAGTTGATGATGTTCAAATGAATAATGGTTATGTCGCCTCTAACAAATTACAAGAGTCAGAAGCTAGGCTGCGTGCATTGACCAGTGAGCTTAATCATAGCCAAGTGGTGATTGGAAGTACGCAAAAGAAAACATCCAAGTTGTCTGATCACTTAAAACAAGTCATTGAAAACAGAGGCCTTATTGACACTGCAGCACCTTTTGAATCTGTTAAAGAGGCTGTCACCAAGTTTGGAGCACACGTTGATTGGAAAGCCCGGAAGGAAATAACCTTACAGGTAGTGTTTACAACTTCATTCATTCTTTTTATTTACTTCTGTGGGTGTTGCATCTGCATAGTCTTTGAGTCCATACTTAGGGATCGAGAAAAAGAATTTCCATTTAATGTTTTATTTCTTTCTTTAATATTTCTTCTCTCATTGAGTGCCACAAGCCGAGCCCAAAGTTCCAATATGAATAGCCATCGTTTTCTTCCAATAAGAAATACAATTTCCCCATATTAATCTGGATTAAAAAAGAAAAAGGAATTATTCATCCAAAAGATAAATCTGATTATTTTTATTTCATCATTAATGCCATTATACTTGTTATTGTCACTTTAACTGTAGCTTTTAGAAATTAATAGAGAGTTGGACTCTTCCAATAGTTGTTTTGATGCATTGCAATAATGCTAAAAGTGATGTTTTCCTTCACTTTTAAGAGACTGATCAAGAATGTAAAAAATCAAAATAATTTTGGGAAATATTAGGAACTTTGACTGTGAAACATGCATATCCGAAAACATTAACGAATAGTATCTTTTAATATTTTTATATAATATTTAAATATATAAGTTTATTTAAAAATATTTTGCAAGTATCCCCATATCTCCTTTTTCTGTTATGCTGAGTCCGGCACTTGGACATGCTTCTGAATTCAATTCCTGTGTCTGTGCCTAGGCAACAGTCCTGAATGCTGAGAAACCTAATCCTTGATTCCTTTCTATTCGTAATAAAATTTGGTCATGCAAACAAGAAACTTCACCTCAAGCAGTCAACTCTTCCGTATGTTTTCGTCCTGCTCCTCCTCCTCCTTATTCTTCTTCTTCTCTTCTTCCTCTTTTTTGTTCTTTATTTTTTGAGAGAGGAAAGCAGAGGCCACAAACCACACATTCTACGTTTTACTAAAAGCAAAACTGCTTCTTCCTAAATTCATAATGATTTTTCTTGTTCTTTGAAGAACTAAGGTGATAATGATATTGTAATACAGTCATCTGGTACATATTCAGTATCTGATTCAAGATCAATTCTCTTATTTATTTAATAACAGACCAAATTTTAGCTATAGATTTACAATTGTATTTGTTTGTAAAAGGCTTCATTCTTCTGTACTCTGGATGTTATCCATTGCCATGCAGAGTACAAACCCCTCCATTTCGTTTATGAAAAGGTTCTAACTTTATTCATTTTGGCTCCGATAGGAGCACCAGCGCATCCACCTTGAACTTGAGAAGATACAAAAGGAAATTCCAAAGTACAAAAAACAATCTGAAATTGCAGAAGATGCTAAAGCAGAAGTACTTAAGGAGCTTGATAGCACCAAGAGACTTGTAGAAGAACTCAAGCTAAGCCTGGAGAAAGCACAGACCCAAGAGGCCCAGGCAAAACAGGACTCAGAACTTGCTGAACTCAGGGTCAAAGAGATGGAGCAAGGAATTGCCAATGATGCAAGCATTGCAGCCAAGACACAATTAGAGGTTGCCAAAGAAAGGCATTTGACAGCAGTCACAGAACTAAAATCAGTAAAAGATGAGTTGGAAGTACTGCAAAGAGAGTTTGGTACTTTAGTTAATGAGAGGGATGTGGCAATTGAGAAGACTGAAGAGTCTATTTCTGCTTCCAAGGAGATCGAGAAGACTGTTGAGGGTCTAACTCTAGAACTTATCACGATAAGGGACTTGCTGGAATCTTCGCAGGCAGCACATCTTGAAGCAGAAGAGCAGAGAATTAGTGGAGCATTGGCATGGGAGAACGACAAACTTAACTGGGAAAAGGAGCTGAAGCAAGCTGAAGGGGAGCTGCAACATCTCAATATGCAGTTTTTGCTGGTAGATGATCTGAAGTTGAAGCTAGATACAGCTTCCACATTGTTGTTCAGTCTGAGAGCTGAATTGGCCGCTAATATGGAAGCAAAACTGAATAAAGAATCTGATAGCATCAGGGAAGAGCACCAAGCAGATGAGGAAGGACAAACAATGACAAACCTGACAAATGTTCCAGCAAAATTAGCTCGAACCAAGGAGGAGCTTGAGGAAGTAAAGGCCGACATTGAGAAAGCAAAAGATGAAGTCAATCATTTAAGAGTCACAGCTTCTTCACTTAAATGTGAGCTGGAGAGAGAGGTGACAGGCCTCACCACCATGAGACAGAGGGAAGGTTTGGCATCTGTGTCTGTGTCGTCTCTTGAGGCTGAGCTGAACAGGACAAACACTGAAGTAGAACTAATCATGACGAAGGAGAAGGAAGCCCAAGAAAAGATGGTAGATGTGCCTAAGATGCTTCAACAAGCAGCTCAGGAAGCAGATCAAGCCAAATCAGTTGCTCACTTGGCTCGTGAAGAGCGAAGGCAGGCAAAAGAAGCAGCCGAACAAGCAAAGGCTGGAGCAAGTACTATGGAGATCAGACTAGAGGCTGCTTTAAAGGAAACAGAAGCAGCTAAAGCATCAGAGAAGCTGTCACTCTCATCAGTCGAAGCATTGGAAAAGAGTAAAGAGTCCGTAGAATTGGAGACTAATGACTCCACAACTGGAGTGACCCTTCCACTGGATGAGTACTACATTCTCAGCAAGAAAGCACATGAGGCTGAGGAGCTTGCTAATCAACGAGTGATTTCTGCCGTAGAGCATATTAAATCAGCAAAGGAGTCTGAGGCAAGAAGCTTAGAAGAACTCGAGGAAGCAAATAGGAAGATAGAAGAAAAGAAGAAAGCATTAAGAGATGCCGTGGAAAAGGCTGAAAAGGCCAAGGAAGGGAAATTGGGTGTGGAACAAGAGTTGAGGAAGTGGAGAGCTGAGCATGAACTGCAACGGAAAGCAAGTGATGCTGCTCAAGGTTTAGCTGATTGTTTATATTTTGAGGAGACCAGAGAACCAAACATCCTGGTTAACGAAGAAGAAACTGCTCCACATGTTAGCCCTCCAACATGCAGCCATGGAGAACACTCGCAACAGAATGAGACAATAAATGCCATGCCTGAACCAAAGGTGAGAAGGAGATCATTCTTCCCTCGAATCGTCATGTTTTTGGCCAGAAAGAAGGCTCAGTCATTGAAGTAATGAAACTTATATTGTACTTACAGATCAAAATCTCTTACATTATGGTAATAAGTGTTCCTAATTTTTGGAACTGGGGGTGTCGGTTGGTGTTTAAGCTTGTACTATTGGTATAGTCTTTTCAGACGTACTGATGAAACTGTAATTGTCCAGATTTCATGAATCATAATATCCAGACGCTAAGGAAGTTCATCCACTGCTAATTTGCCAATCTTCTGAGTAGTTTCAAGATTATCACAGCCATCTGATATTATACCACTCCCTGACAATACATTGAAAGGCACATGCATGAATTTACTCATGGAGAAATCTATGATCATTGTGAGCGGTAAAGGAAGAACAGATTAGTGGATTACATATGCATATCTTGATGCATTTTCCTGTAAAAGGATTGATCTATGTGATGACCTTGATTTGTTATAAAATGTATTTGGTCATTGAATAGTGAAGATAAGTCTGTGTTATAATTAAAGCTAGAGCCAGGTGCATGCAGTGTACACAGAGAGCTAGAGCCAAGTGGGTTAGGATTTAGATTTTGATCTAGACATCCTAAGATCTTGATTTTGGTCTTATTTTTTTCACAATCTTCGAAATTTAGGACTACTTTTTTCCTACAAATGTGTTTTTTTATGTATATGAAATAAAACAAAAATGCTTTTGAGAGTATTAAGTCCCAAAGTCTTCCTCATGAAAATCATGAACTCTTCACATGTACATCCAATGGATAATAAAGAAAAAATTTTGACATGAACCAAAAAGAGAGAGAGAGAAGAGAGAGAGAGAGAGAGAGAATTTTAACAATATGGTGACTTCTTTTATAAAAAGGGCAATATGATAAAGATTTAGTTTGATTTATAGTCTGGAAGAACTAAAATAAGTTAAACTTTGGCAGGTGTATGCACAAGATGTCTAGATCAAGATCAAGGGCTTGGGTTTTCAATTTATAAATCTGCAATATAGTTTCACTCACTAAGTATATTGCTGCCTTTCATTTTGAGTTGACTTCATGCACAAAAAAGGCCATCGATAATGTTCTGTAACATCTAAAGCATCATAACTGGTGCTAATATGTCTAAATGCATGTAAATTTTGAATCCACTCCATTAATTATGTTATACACATTAAAAAAAATGTGAAGAAAAGATTCAACTTCTTTGAATGCTTTTCTTTCCAAGAAATAGGGAGAGAAAACCTGCTGATTTTGTTAAAATAATGTAAAATAGTATGAAGAAATCAGGAACAAAGCTATAAATGAATAGTTTGAAGATTATCAATCAAGTTGATAATCAGCAAAGATATACCCTTGCCGATATAGCTTATTACACATTTACCTTCCAAAAAGTACTATTTACATATGTATCCCCTGAAATCATCCTTCTTTTATATGATTATAGTGTCAAATGATAGTCAAAATGATTATTTATCAGGTTTGTTGCAGATTAGTCTATAATATCTTTCATATTTTCATGTTAATCCTGGATCTTTTATTTTGTGTTGCAATCCCTAAAATCTTATTGCTTATACATCATCAAGTTATGTTGATTTTATGTTGATGGGATATTTTGCTTATTATTCTCTTATCAATATTAAATTCATCTCTCTCAACATTCATGTCCCTTGCTCTCACTAACTGACCCCTTAAACTGCACCCTTTATGGTTGGTCCCTTAGTTGCCGGTTTTGAACAAGAAGAAGGTAAACAAGAGACGAGGGCAAATTGAGCAAGAAGAGGCCGAAGCCCACTCATTTGCTATGAAGCCAAAGGCATTTTTGTCGTTGTATAACCTTGGTTAACCTAAACCAAGGATCAATCAGTGAAAAGTTGTGAAGGAACTGATTTGTACAAATAACTTTAGAAGAATTTCTATATAAGTATAAAATACATGGATTAATATGTACATATGAAAATAATTTAGGATGAATAAGTAAAAATCCCTATTTGTTCACTTTGTTAGACAAAATCTAATAGGGGGCGCATTCATACAAAAGTACAATGATTTGAAGGTTCTTGTGCAAATAGTAATTTTTGAAACATAAATATATAATAAACCATATTTGCAAGGTTATATACGGCAAAAACTATGAAAACTTGTGTGTACTTGACAACCAATAGAAATCTGTAGGCTGACTAAATAAAGGCCGTGCGCTATTACTTAAGGTAGACCAAATAATTGTGACTAAGAAATGTCCTGCTCCTCAATAAGAAGAAATAGGCCAAGCAGCAAACAGTGATTTAGGAGTGGGCCAAATATATGGTTATTGACTTCCTGGGATTTTTAGTCCATTAGAGAAGCATTGAACTGCATACAAACAAAGTCAGGGCGATCACTAAAGCCCAACCATCACAAAGCAAGAGACAATTACAGAGACTCTTGGACTATATCAATTTCTTATAGAGATTTATATCAAGTTTGGCAAGGAAGACGATCATTTTCTTCTTTATTGAAGCTCCGATCAAAAGAGGAGTTCAAATGGACTCAGAGCATCAATATGCTCTTGAAGAAATCAAGAATTATTTTACCAAGCCACTTGTGCTAGTTCCTCCGAGAATCGGCATACCACTTAAATTATATATTATTTTAGCAGCTATGGACTCCAAGGTAGTTTGTTAGCCCAAGATAATGAGAAGAGTTATAACCTGCATGTGTACTACACCGGCAGGGCATTAACAGAAACTAAAGTTGGATGTATGCTGGTTGAGAAGTTATGTTTGACTTCATATTATGCTTGTACAGAACTAAGCTAAAATATACTGTCTGTTCTTATGCATATGATTTGTGCAACTGATACAAGTATATACTTGCTACACTGTTCAAACATGAAAAAATCAACATGAAGAATATAATACCGGTAAGAAGGTGTTGGATTTGACTCCTAATATGACCTAAATATCACTTAGTCAGGTTTAACTCTTTGGATCAGCCATACATCCTGAATTAATTACAGTAAGCCCAATTAATTAAAGAGTCCTATTTCTGATAAGGCTTAGATTAAAATTTCAACTTTAATTAGGAATAAATCTTTTGATGGGATAAGATAAGTGCAGGTATAAATAGAGGTGATCTGGTCCCTTTTTTTCAACTTTTAGGAAGATGAATAATTTCCATCAATCGTCTACATAAAAGAGAAGGGTGAGGAGAGAGAAAACTAGCCACCCGTGAAGGAAGATTAGACGGTCTGTGGGCTTCGTGATCATCGTATTGGTGAGACGATGGTGCAAGGTATGATTTATTTATAATTTTGATTTTTGCATGAATATCGGAGCACGATCCAGACATAAAAAAATTAAATTATCTAATATATGGTATCAGAGCCAGATTTTATGCTTCGTATTCATGTAAAAATTCATGAATTCTTTTGAAAATATTAAAATCATATTTTTATATTTTTTTAAATTAAATAAATATTTTAAAAAATTTAATTATGATTTTATTAATTTTTTGAAATAAAAAAAATGTTTGAGGCCAACCGCAGAGGCCGACCCACGCCATCCGACGAATGGCGTAGTAGCCACGGTCGTTGCCATGTCGGCGATGGCAGCAGGATGCTGCAGCAGATCGGGCGGGCGGATAGCCCCCCAGCGGTGATGGCGACAGAAGCCACCACTGCACGTAGTGTCTCTATGAGGCTACAGGAAACTGTGGCTTCTGCTGCGGTGGTGGGAGCGGCGGTGGATCTTCTACTGTCCTCCGACGAGGATGGCAGTCCACCGCCCTCCTTGCTCCTTGTCTCCAATGGCTGGGGTGGCTAAGGGGGGCCATTCGGCCACCCATGGGGCAGGGTGAAAACCCCTCTTGATCGGAGCTGGAAGAGGGACATATGGGATTCGAGTTCTGGATCCTAATGGATCCAGATATGAATCCATTCCGATTTAAGATCTAACCCATTAAGAATATCGGGTCTCGAGTTTTGATCCATTAAGATTTCGAATCAGACCCGAACCCATTAATCTGAATTTATTTAAACTATTTTGTAAATAACCCTCTGACGAATAGTTTATTACAGAAAGGTTCCTGCAATTTTTATAAAAAAATCACTTTTTTTTGTGATTTACGGTTGAGTCCTTTATTATTAAGATTTTTGATAAAATCGCTGTATCTTATTCATTTTACATTCGATTTGAGCAATTTTTGAACTGTTGGACTCATAATAACTTGAAGAACATTTTGATTCTATTCTCATATATGATAGAATATTTAAATAATTTATATATTATTTATTTGATAATTTCGATCACTATTACAATATTCAAGTATGTTTTCATGTAGCCCCAAAGGGTCTGAAGCACTCTATAGATTTTGGTTAGCTGAGTTATTGAGGACTAATGATTTTCTCTCTCATTATAGTTTTAAAATTGCATAAAGGTGTGTCTATTATAGTTGACCCAAAGGTAACTGTAATTTGATACAAAATTAACAGTAAAAGGTTGACTAACTAGAATTACATAAAGACAGAGAGTTCTACATCTAAAGATGGAAATAATCTTAGATTTTTGTAATCATATTAGTTAGCCATTAAAAGTGCAACTAATATGATGGGTCTCAGTTTAAATATGAATTATGTGTACATATTATAATTATTGTTCTTGCTTATATATTTCATATTATTGTTGGTTATGATTTATGTGATGCATATTTTGACATTGTTTATTATGTTTAAATTTATGATTAAATTAGTCGTGACACTTATTATATGCTATGATTCTTGTCAAAAGGTGTTTTATAGTTGTATAGTAAATGTTATTAGCAAAATTGTATTATGAAATCTGCATCATGATCATAATTGTGAGCATATTCTTTTACTTACAGCTATGACTCCTACTTCACTCTCATCGTATCTATCTAACATTTCTATACTGAATGAATTAAATTATCCTGATTGGCACAAGCAACTTCTCATTATTTTAGAATGCCTAGACTTAGATTTGGTCCTTCATAAGCTTCAGCCTGATCTACTTACCCCCACTAGTTTTTTTTATCATGAGAAATTATGTGAAAAATAAAAATATTCTAATAGATTGTTTCTCATGATTATTAAGAGTTCTATAACAAGAGATATTAAAAGATCTACTTTTGATAACGAATTGACCTCTGAGTATCTTTTCTCTATAATAATAAATTATCAGATCAAGTAAAGCCTTAGCTGGTATCCTAATGAACAAGTTAACCTCTATAAAATATAATGAATTTTCAGGAGTGCGAAAGCATAATATGGAAATGCATGATATAACTAAAAAATTGAATGATTTGGATATGACGATATCTGAAAATTTTTTTATCCAGTTTGTTCTCGATCTCTTCCATCCTAATTTATCCAATTTAAGATTTACTACAACACACACAAAGAATCATGATCAATGATTGAACTCATCTCCTAGTGTGTGCAAGAGGAAGAAAGATTGAAATAGGAAGAGATCCCAGTTATTTATGTGATTTCATAGGAGCATCCTAAAAGAAAGAAGACGAAGAAAGGAAATAAACAATCCAGCAATCCACCAAAAAAAAGTTCTCACAAACTGAAATATTTCTTCTAAAACAAGGAGGGACATATGAAGAAGGATTGTGAGGAAAAAAAAAGGTTCGAAAAGAAGAGTATTCCCTTGTCACTTGTTTGTTTCGAAATCAATTTTTTCGATGTTCTTTCTAATACCTGATGGATTGATTTGGGTGCTACAATTTATGTTTCTAATTCATTGTAGAGATTTTTTTTAAACTAGAAGCTAAATGATAGAGAGCGGTGGATCTTTATGAGGAACCAGATGAAGTCTAAGATTATTTTAGTTGGGACCTACAGATTTATTACAGACATCGGATTTCAATTAGATCAACATGATTACTTTTATATTCTTTCAGTATGTAGAAATTTAATTTCTTTATCAAAACTTGATTTAAAAATTTTTTTAATTACTTTTATAAATTCAAGTTTTAAATTAATGAAAATTTTCATTTTGGTTGGTATTGGAACATTATGCAATGGATTATATAAATTGAATTTGAATTTATTTTTTTGAACAATCTTTATTTGTTTTGAATGTCAATGTCGGGATAAAACATAGTATTGTAAATGATAGTTCTTTAATGTTATGGTATAGGCGATTAGGTCACATATCAAAGAAAGGATGACTAGATTGATTAAAGAAGATGTTTTATCAAATCAAGATTTTAATGATTTTGATATGTGCATCGATTGCATTAAAAAAAATAAATTAAAAGACATAAAAAGCATGCCACTGAAGTCAAAAACTCTTAAAATTACTACATACCGATATTTGTAGCTATTTTATATCCTATTTAGGAGGGCAAAAGTATTTCATTACCTTTATTGATGATTTCTCACATTATGGTTATATTTTTCTGTTGCATGAAAAGTTTAAAGCTTTGAAAGCTTTTAAGGTGTATAAAGCTAAAGTAAATAATCAATTAGACAGAAAAATTAAGATTGTGAGATCTGATAGGGATGGTAAATACTACGGTAGATATGATGAATCTGACCGTAATCCTGAATCTTTTATCAAATTTTTTGAACAGCATGACATTGTAGCATGATACACTATATAAAAAAATCTCCAACAAAATAGTATGGTTGAAAGGCGTAATCATATCTTAATAGACATAGTGAGGAGTATGATTGGTAATTCTTCATTATTCTTGAATTTATGGGGAGAAGTCTTGATAATCACTATGTATATCCTAAATCGGATACCTAGTAGGGCCATTCCTAAAACTCCTTTTGAGTTATGGATGGATAAGAAACCAAGTTTAGGGTATTTACATATTTGAAGTTATCCTACAGAGGCTCGACTATATAATCCATAAGAAAAGAAATTAGATACCAGAACTATTAGTTGTTATTTTATAGGATATTCAAAAAAGTCAAAGGTTTTAGATTTTATTGTCCATCACACACTATAAGAATTGTTGAAACCGAAATTATTTGATTCATTAAGGATGGTAAAAATAGTAGGAGTGATGAACAACGTAATATGGTATTACAGAAAATAAGAGAATCTCTTCCTATTATAGTAGCAACTAGAGATATTCCACATAAATCTATTCAATATGAAATTATAGAACATCAATAGGTGATTGATACACCACTTTCTGAATAGACTGTCAATGAATATGATCTGATTGAAAATAATCACAATAATGATATTGAATCTGGAATATTATGGAGATCTACTAGAATTAAAAAATTGACTATTTCAAATGATTATTTTATGTACTTACAAAAATATAATTATGATATTCGGATGAAGGATGATCCAGTCTCATTTAAGGATATCATGAATAGTGATAATTTTGAACTTTAGTTAGAAGTCATGAAAGATGAGATAGAATCCATGATTAAAAATTAAGTTTGAGAACTTGTTGAATTGCCTGAAGGATTTAAGCCTATAGGTTATAAATAGATTTTTAAGACCAAATGAGATTTCAAAGGTAATATTAAAAGATATAAGGCTAGACTTATAGCAAAGAGATTCACTCAGAAAAAAGGCATAGATTATCATAAAACTTTTTTTCTATTTCTAGAAAAGATTCATTCAGAATCATTATGATATTAGTAGTTTATTTTGATTTAGAGCTATATTAAATGGATGTCAAGACTATGTTCTTGAACGGAGACTTAAAGGAAGAGGTGTATATGGAACAGCTTGAAGAATTTTTAGTGTAAAAAAATAAAAGACTAGTATGTAAATTAAAGAAATCTATATATGATCTTAAACAAGCTTCCAGACAATAGTACTTAAAGTTTAATCATATCATTGCTTTCTTTAAATTTAAGAAAAATATTGCTAATCAATGTATATATTTGAAGGTGAGTGGGAGTAAGTTTATATTTTTGATTTTATATGTGAATGATATTTTACTAGCCAGCAGTGATTTGGATCTTTTTCATGAAATTAAAAAAAAAAAAATTCGAATATTTTGACATAAAAGATGTGAAAGATGCTTTTTATGTTCTTAGTATAGAAATCTATCGTGATAGTAATAAGAGGTTACTTGGTTTGTCTCAGAGAAATTATATTACTAAGATCTTAGAAAGATTTGAAATGTCAAACTGCTCATCAAGTGAAGTGCCAATTGTTAAGGATGATAAATTCAGTAAATTTTATTGTTCTAAAAATAAGATTAAGAGAAATCAGATGAAGGATATACTCTATGCATTTACAGTGGGTAGTCTGATGTATGCTCAAGTATATATTCATTCTGATATCAGTTTTATTTAAGAATGCTTGATAGATATCAGAGTGATCATATGGACCATTGAAAAGCTACTAAGAAGATGATGCACTATCTTCAAGAGACTAAAGACTATATGCTCATTTATGAGATGATTGATCAGTTAAAGATGATCGATTATTCAGATACAGATTATACTAGTTATCTCGGTAGTAGGAAGTCCACTTCAGATTATATTTTTCTATTGGCTAGTGGAGCAATTTCATGGAAGAGCACAAAATAGTATATTATTGCCTGCTTTACTATGGAAGCTAAATATATAAGCTGATACGAGGCTTTCTCATATGCTCTATGGTTGAGAAAATTTTTCAGGATTCGGAGTTATGGATTCTATTTTCAAATTATTGAGAATTTATTATGATAATTCTGCTACGGTTTCTTTCTCTAATAGCAATAAGATAATCAATGCAAACAAGCACATTGATGTTAAGTATCTTTCTATAAATGAGAAAATTAGTAGTTATCAGGTGTCTATTGATTTTATTGGTACTGCTTGTATAATAGCTGATCCTTTGACAAATGATTTAATACCCAAAGTTTTCAAAGAGCATGTAAAAATTATGGACATTTGTCATTGGTATATTTAATTTATAATAGACACTTATTTTGAGATCTTTTAATGGTTTGATGACTACTATTGCTTTTGTCTAATTATTATTTGTATACATTATAGTTGACTTTTATCATAATTAAAGTAAACTGAAGTGTCATTCATATGACATAACAGTGGAACCATTATCATAAGCATTATAATTTTTAATAACCTATGTATTCCAGTATATAAGATTGGATTAAATGAGAATTATTAATATCATCATACATGGAAGGGAGTATGTCAATTGAGATGTATAACTGCCATAATCTACATTAATGGTTTTTACTTAATTAAAGTATAAAAGATCTTTTAAGGAATAGATAATTGGATAAATTTTAAAAAATGAGTGCGCACTCGTCGGATCAATTTTAAAATTTTGATTCAGGACAGTTATTTTTGAAAATTAAAATATTTATTTAAAATAAAATATTTTTAAAAAATTAAAGAGTTATTATTAAGTGATAATATAGGCTAAGTGAGAGAATATTGAATTTGACTCTTAATATGACCTAATTATCGCTTATTCAGGTTTAACTTTTTGGATCAACCGTATATTCTGAATCAATTACAATGAGCCAATTAATTAAAGAGTCCTATTCCTGATAAGACTTAGACTGAAATTTTAACTCTAATTAGGAATAAGTCTTTTGATGGGACAAAATAAGTGTAAATATAAATAGAGGTGATCTGGTCCCTTTTTTCTGACTCTCAGGAAGATAAACAATTCCTTTCAATCATTCACATAAAGGAGGGTGAGGAGAGAGAAGATCAGCCATCCACGAAGAAAAATCAAATGCTCTGCGGGCTATATGATCATTATATTGGTGAGACGATGGCGCAAGGTATAATTTATTTATGATTTTGATTTTTGCATGAATATCAGAGCACGATCCAGATATAAAAAAAATTAAATTATCTAACAGAAGAAGGAGAATGAGGGGGGTTCATGTCTTGAGATGCTAATGCTGGATTTTCTGGTCTACAGGAGATGGATGTGGTGGTGTCTAGAATTCTATTTTGGCAACCAAAGAAGGATTGGACCTAGAATATGTTTAGACTTCAAATTCATCTTCTTGTTGCAAATCTAGTTGTGTAGAAAGAGGTGAGAGACATGGGAAGACAAGTAAGGAAAGGAGATGATTCTTTCCTCACATTCCTATAACTTTTCTCAGGATGAGGATTTTTGTCAAACACTTGGTGTGAAGAGTAAGTTCCTTTTAAGTTTAAGAAGTTATAATCTAAATTATTTACTTTTGAAGGTAAATGATGAAGTATTTGGTGTAGATTAAAGAATAATATGTTGGCACGAGAAGTTTGTTGTATTTTAGCTATTTGTGCCTTCTCTTTCTCTACAAGGGTATGCCACCATATCAAATAGTCAGAAGGAGATAAATCTAAGTATCTTGATCTTCAAGAACTTTTATTAATGCAATTTCACTTGCTTAATAAAGTTAGGGTGTGGTCAGAGCTACAGATTGCTCTATTGCTAATAATAAACTAGAGTTCTATTGGAAAACTAAAAGCAATGAATTTAAAAGAGTAAAAGCAATGATAAATTAAGGATAAAGATAAAGATAAAGTTTGGTTGTTTGATTAGAGGGATGTGTTTTGTTTAGATTACATTCTACCATTCATATAAGATAACAAATAATATAGTAATCACCCCCTCCTAGCTACAGCCTCCCACATCAAGCCTCTAGTTCTTCTAACAATTCTAATAACTAGCACCAATTACTCTCCACTACTTCATTTTCATCGTATGCCCATATCCTAGATTATTTGTCAGATCGATAAAGAGTTTCAACATACTTATGCTAAATTGGCCTTGAGCCCATGATGATTGATCTTCATTCGGCTTGCCTATAGTAGTTCATTCTTACCAGCTCTCTCTTTACTTGACCTATAGAACGATGTCCCATGCCAAGACTCCATCATGCCAACTCAGTTAGCTCTCTCCTATATAGCGTTTATTGCTTCAGCTTTGGTTATCATTAGGGTATTCCTTGGAAGCTCTATTATCATCTTCATACCATAGCTTGCCACGTGGTTGAATTGTAGGTGTCCCTCGATTAGGATGCAATGTAAAGATTATCAAAAAGAGAAAAGATAAAGGATTAATTTTAAAACTTTAATATTGTTTAGAATAAAAATAATAAATATATATATATATTATTAAATAAATATAAAATTGGTGTTTATCACGTACCTGGATTCATGAAAAATACAACAACGTGCATCACCATAATATTAACATTTAACATAGCTTAAAGAGAAATTAATCCAAATTACTATATTTTGATGTCTTTATTTTATTGATTAATTTCTATATTTTTTTATTCTACTAATGCACTAGGAAGGGTCTTTACTATTTTATTTACGTATTTTATCTTTCTAATTTTAGCTTCCAAAATTCTATTAAACTTTAAGTTTTGTATTACAACTAATTTATTTGTATATTTGTGTCTTTTATTGCTATGATTCCTCTAAATTTTAAAATATAAAAAAGAAACTCTATTTTTGGTGCACTAGGTAGGGGTCTTCATTTTTTAAGATACCAATGATGAGGGGGAAGATGAGGGGGCTTCATGTCGTAAGATATCGATGCTGGACTTCTTCATCTATAGCAGATGGATGTGGTGGTGATTAGAATTATATATTGACGACTAAAGAAAGATTGGACCTAGGATGTGTTCAGACTTCAAGTTCATCTTGGTATTGCAAACTTGGCTGTGCAGAGAGCAGTGAAAGATGTGACATGCAAGCAAGGGTGGTGATACCGAGCTCATACTAGGCGATGATAGAGGTGCCTTGGTGCAAGGATTTGGTGAGGGAAGGGGAGCTGTGCGTGTATGAAGTAGAGCTGAAAAGGTTGGAGGAGAAGATGGCCTTGCTGGTTGGGTCATGCAAGTGACTCTTCCCCTCGAGGAAAGGAGGAATTTCTTCTCTTGTAGTCTTGTAACTTGGCTTAAAGATTTTTGTTCAACACTCAAAGAAAGAAAATATTTCATCCTCTCGAGGAAAGAAGGTATTTCTTCCACTGCAGTCTTGTAACTTTGCGCAGAGCAAGTTCTTTTTATGTTATAGGAAGTTTTAATCAAATTATTTACTTTTTGAAGGTAAACAATGAAATATTAGTCGAGAATAATAAGTTGGTCTAATAAGTTTGCTGCAAAGAAAGAAGTAAAATATTTAATGTAAAAAAATTAATATTATTTGGAATAAAAATAATTATATGATGGGATATTTGTTGAGAATAATAAGTTGGTCTGAGAAGTTTGCCGTGAAGAAAAAAATAAAACATGTTCATTTAAAAATTTATTATTTTTTAGAGTAAAAATAATTAGTCACTGTATTTTTATAAAATAAATTATTTTGATACAAAATTGGCACTGATCATGTTTCAAGATTCATGTAAAAGTGCAACTACATATGACACTATGATGTTAACATTTAACATAGCTTAGACAAAAATTTGTCCAATTAGCTTAAATTTTGGTGATATTTATTTTATGAATTTATTTCTATAGTTTTTATTCTATTAATGCACCAGGAAGGGTGTTTACTAACTTTTTTAATATATTTTATCTTTCTAATCTTAGCCTTAGATGTTCTATGAAACTTTGATTTTTTTGTATTAATCTTAGCATTCATCTTATTTGATTCCCTTTAATTTTTGTAATATAAAAAAATTAATCACCGTATACCAGCTCATGATTTGCCACGTACAAGATACATTTATCTCATATTTCCTTCTCTAAATTTGTTCTTGATTATAAAGTGTAACTAGCAAGTAATTTGCACTATGTATTGGGATTTAGTCCACTGTAGAAAGAATCCAAGTAGGGGACTCATGAGCAAAGAACAATACATTGCCGAGGATTGAGAGAGAGAGAGAGAGGGAGAGATCAGGCTCCAAGCCTACCTTCTAAAACTGAAAGCAGAGTTTGTGATTGATAAAATCACAACCGAAAATAAGTATATAACTACAATATCATTAAGCAAAATAAAAGATTGCAATGCTCTCATCATGATATAGAAAGAAGAATCAAGTTCAAATAACTAGAATACAAAAAACAATGACAAAAAAACGTAATAAATGTAGCTATAAGTACCTCTTTCTGTTTATAGCCGTTATTTTAGAAAGTGATGGCTAACCAAAGCAACAATGGACGAATAATGAATATCAAAGTCAAATAGATATAATGGAAGAAAGAAAATTAAAAGAAGAAGAAGAGAAAGAAGAAAAAAGAAAGAGCTCATTAGGTGGCAAGAGAAGATGGTGCAAGCACCATGATCCATGAGGTACTTGGCAGGGATGGCAACCTTAATCTGGGTGTCATTGGTGATCTTAAGACTATTATTGAGGGGCACATTCAGATCCACCCTCGAGAGTACTCACTTTTTCTTTAGATCTACCTCCTTCATCATTGACATGCTCTTCTTCATCCCTATTTTTGATTGATCAAGAAAAAAATAAAGAAGAACGTAGAATCCAAACACAGATAGAAGAGGCGAGAGGATGTATATATGTAATATCCAATGGATGTATATTAGGATGAATGGACCTAAGAGTGTATCCAATGCCTATGGTGGATGAATCGGTTGGATAGAGAACAAATAGTGAAGGGCCATGCCTCTCCCCTCTCTGATCCATGCTCATCCAGATAGACGGTCATGTCATTATTGATCCCTCATGTATGCAGAGAGGGTGGGTGCATAGGGAAGAAGAGAGGTCGTGATATGTACCCCTCTCCTTGGCTGGTGAGGTGCGGTGAGGGGTGTACAGGCTAATGGGAGCAAGAGAAAGAGAAGGCAAGAGGGGGAGGAGAGAGAGAGAGAGATCTAGGGAGAGGCAGAGATAGAGGGTCATCACCCCTTGTTCTTTGGTGAAACCTTGGCCTACTATCCACCCATTCAACCTTTTTTATCTTCCCTAGCTTGGGGGAGGGGTGCATCAATCACTCTCTAGCTTGGGGTGGTGAGAGGTTTGTAAGGTCTATGTGTGGAGAGGACATGCATCCCTCTTTGTGTTGGTGTGCAAAGAGGGCTTGTATCTCTTGAATTCACTAAGGAAAAAAGGGTGGATGGGTTTGCATGCAGGAGAGGGTGTGTGTCTCTCTTCATGTTGGTGTGTAGGAGATGGCATGTGTCCCTCTCTACTTTGGTGAATGGAAGAGAAAATCATTAGCATGTGGGAGATGGCATGCATCTCTCTCTCCATGCTGCTAACCAAGGATAGGCTGTGGCAATACTCGATGCATGGCACACTGGGGAGGATGGAATAAAAAAGCCACATATGGGGCGGGAGATGGTGTGTGCCCCTCTAAGTGTTGGTGTGCAGGAGAAGACATGCAATCCTCTCCATGCCACTAACCAAGGATAGGACATAGTCACCAAAAAGGAGGAAAAAGGATGAGTCATGTGTCATATCTAATACCCGATATGTGGTACGCTATGAAAGAGCAAACTCCCTTTTAATACATAAGAATAGATGTACTGATATTTTCTGATATAATGATCTTTGTTAAATCTTCATTCCAAGTCACGCTTAGCTTAAAAATTTCTACCCATTTTAAATTCACCATAATTTAAATTCACAGATGTGGTGTTCCCCATAGTTTAAATTCACCAAAAAGCCACATGAATCCTTTACTTAGATTCTCTTTTTTAGCACAAATGCACACAAAGAAATATAAATTTAAAAAATATATAGAAATAAATAGATACATTATTGAATGAAATTGAACAACACCTACTAGTTTACTACTTGTCTACCAAACTTGGAACATTGATCTAATGATATCCACCATCCTAGGTGCTAATAGAAGATTTGTCCTCAACAATATATGCATGCTAGCCATCTTCACCCTATTATTAGGCCTACATGTCAGCCCTCCACTCTTGTGCCACCTATGTGTGTACTGCAATAGTTCTAGTCCACACACCTAGAAAGACCAGCACCACCAGCAACCTCATCCTCTTCCATGCAAGTCCATTCCTCATATTGCCCTCCACACCCTTGCCGCTGTGAAGTGGATCCTCCATCTGAGAAGAACTCATACAAGGAGTACAAGCAAGCACCAATATCTATGGTAGCTTACCGACTATCACAAAATTATCTTCACCAATGTAGATGTCATGGTCCTCCACAACCTCCACCCCCTCTTCAACTTCACTCAGATTTCTGTTGTTGGTAATGTCAGGGTTATATTCAACTCAGCATAATAGTCATCAAGCCATCAAATACACCTTTAAGAGATTAATGAATCAAAGGAAAAATGCCGGTGTCATATTATAATATCCAGCTTCGAATGACCAAAGCTTAGTCCACTTGACCAGCCTAGGATTTATGTTGAGTATGGCCCAGCTATTTGGCCTGCTGCCTAGTATCAAATTAGCAACCGAAAGTCTGCTTCTCAAAAGGAAAAAAAAAAAGAAGAGAATTGAATCTGGCACATGCATGTCATGTGTTGGGAGTCGTTGTGAACTGTACTTATGCCATATGTGCTGGAGGATGGACAGACTCCCAATGAGAGTAGTGCCCTTGTCTGACTCACTATGCGACTCCTATGCCAACGAGGACTCTGATGCTCTCCCTCCGCTCGCACCCACATCATCTTTGTGCTTCACCGCCCCGCTACCTAAAATCACCACCGGTGTCTCTCTCGTCTCTTTTTTTTCTTTCGGAAGACCGTTGCTATGCGGGCCTCAAAATCTCTGTTACGAAAGATACGAGGAAGAGAGAAGAAAAAAAATATGCTGACATAATAATTTATGTGATTCGATAATATATCTACTCTATGATAAAATAGAATAAAAAAAATTATTATAATAAAATAAAATATAAAAATAAATAGTTATCTCTCAAACCAAAATTCTAATACACCCAAATCTTATACAAAAGAAAAGCTCTAAAGTCTAAAACTCTCACTCTCTTGCTTTCTTGCAGATGTGGTGTAGAATGAGAATATATATAATAAAGAGAAAGAAATCAGAAGATAATATTCAAAAAATAGTACTACTGGTTATGATCGATTCTCTTGACAATTTTCTTAATTGCTAAAATCGTACTGCTAATTATGACTGATTCTCTTGATAGATTTTCTTAACTGCTAAAATCGTACTGCTGGTTATGACTGATTCTCTTAATAGATTTTTTCAATTGCTGAGATCATAGTTGATCCTTGATTATTAAAATTTTAGATTGATTCTATTATTTCTTTCCTTCTTGACTTGATTCTATAAAATCAATATGATTTGGATTATTCTGTCAGATTGATACCATGACAAATATACCATACGATAAAATAGAAAACTTAGCTCATTATTTTAGAGCCACCTAATAAATCTCCATCTTGGCTTAAAATTGGGTCCAGCTACTCCAAATATAGTAGAAATCTTCTCCATCTTCTCCACTACTTCCCGAAAGGGAAGGAAAAAACTCAAATGCTGCAAACACCAACCAAATCCAAGCAATGTTTGGAAGAGACTTTGTTAACATATCAACTGGATTATCTGTAGTACCAATCTTAATCACAGTAAATCACTCTGTGAAATAATATCACGAATAAAGTGATACCTCACGTCAATGTACTTTTCCTCTCATGAAACTTTGATCTCTGGTCAGATGAATAGCGCTCTGACTATCACAACGAACAACAGTCACATCATGTACCAAACTGAGTTCAGAAAACAAGCCTCTCAGCCAAATAGCTTCTTTAATAGCTTCTGTCGCTGCAATGTACTCAAACTCTGTTGTCGATAAAACAACAATAGGTGTAAAGAAGCTTTCCAACTAATAGCACATCCATCAAAAGCAAATACATAACCTGTAATAGATCTTCTCCTATCAAGATCTCTTGCAAAATCAGAATCAACAAAATCAACCATATTACTGTCATGTCTTCCGAACTCTAAGTAAGCATCAAAAGTACCTCGCAAATATTTAAATATCCATTTCACTGCTTGCCAATGCTTTTATCAAGATTAGACATATACCTGCTAACAATACTGACTACATGTGAAATATCTGGATGAGTATAAATTATGACATACATACGACTGCCAACAGCACTAGAGTAAGGAATGTCAGACATTTGATCTTTCTATTATATGACTGAGGAGATGAACTAGCTGAAAACCTAAGTGGGCAGCAAGTAGAGTATTAACCAGTTTGGCATCCTTCATATCGAAATACTCCAATATTTTCTTAATATACTTTTTTTTGAGTTAAATGAAGCAATCCTGCCTTCCGATCTCACTAAATCTTCATACCAAAAATTTTTCTAACTGCTCCCAAATCTTTCATCTTAAACTCACTGCTAAGTTATGATTTTAACCTATCAATCTCAACATATCCTTAGTAGCAATAGGCATAGCATCTACATACAACAGTAAGTAAATAAAGAATCTATCAACAAGCTCTTTAAAGTACACACAATTATCATATTTGTTTTTGAAATAACTACAACCTATTATGAAAAATCAAATCGCTTATACCACTATGAATTCACTAAGCAATTTTTATCCGTATAGCAATTTCTTAAGCAAGCATACATGATCCTCTATGAATTCACTAACAAAACCTTCAGGCTGATGCATGTAAATGGTTTCTTCAAGTTCTCCATGTAAGAATGCTGTCTTAACATCAAGCTGCTCTAACTCCAAATTATGCATGGCAACTAAGAGAGTAACACACGAATAGAACTATGCTTGACTACTGGAGAGAAAACACCATTAAAATCAATACCAATAATCTGGCTATAGTCTTTGGCTACCAAACTGCTTTATATCTAGCATCTTCTACTCCAGAGATACCTTCTTTCTTTTGAAAATTCACTTGCAACCGATAATCTTCTTTCGTTCAGACAGTTTTATCAAGTTCCAAGTATTATTCTTATGCAGAGACTCAATCTCTTCATGCATGGCCACTAACCACTTAGCAGAATCAATATCAGAAATTGCTTCTGAATATATAGAGGGCTCACCAATGTCACCGTCTCTTGAGCTACAGACAAAGCATAAGCAACAAAATCAGCATGACTAGACTGTGCAACATGGCTATACCTGACATGTGGCCTTATCTCCCTCCTCTGTCTATGCTTGGCAATGCAGTAAGGCTCATCTTATTGTGAAGTTTGCTCTTCTAGCATCTGTTCTGAATGAAACTCTGGAGTAAAATCTGCAAAGGATTAGAATCAACTGCTCCTAGCTCCATCTACTTGATGTTACCTTTAATCTATGCAAATTCAGAGCTAATAGTATTTTTCTATTTAGGATTAATCATAGCATATTCATCAAAAGTAACATCTCTACTAATGATAAATTTTGATGATTTGGGATCAGGACATCATAATCTAAACCCTTTCACCTCAGATGCATAGCCAAGAAAAATATATTTTTTAGCTCTAGGCTCTAGTTTCCTTCATCAACATGAGCATATGCAGGATAACCAAACACTCTCAAATTAAAATAATTAGGAGGATTACTGGATCATATCTCTTCAAGAGTCTTGAACTCGATAGCTGAAGCAGGAGATCTATTGACCAAATAACATGCAGTGGAGACTGCTTCTGCCCAGAACTACCTAGACAAGCCAGCATTCAAAAGTATACATCGTGCTTTCTCCAATAAAGTTCTATTCATACGCTCAGCTATCTCATTCTACCATGGTGTGTGCCTCACAGTCATGTGTCTAATAATGCCTTCATTCTTACAGTATTCATCAAACTCAAAAGAACAGAATTCTAGCCCATTATCAGTTTTGAGTCGCTTAATCTTCTTACCAATCTGCTTCTCTATCATCACTTCTACTACTTGAAGTTCTTGAACACTTCACTTTGGTGCTTCAGCATGAACACCCAAGTCTTTCTGGAGTAATCATCAATAAAAGTTAGTATATACTGAGCACCACCTATGGAAGGAACACGTGAAGGCTCCCTGAGCTCGGATGAATATAGTCTAAGGTAGTTTTTGTTCTGTGAACTCCTGCACTGAAGCTAACTCTCTTTTGCTTTTCAAGAACACAATGCTCACAGAAATCTATCTTTCCTACACTTCGACCACAAAGAAGACCTCTCTTATTAAAAGGAGTAGTCTTCTCTCACCCATATGATCAAGTCTCATGTGCCACAGCTTGATAAGCTCTGAGTCAGACATAGAAGATGTAGAAACTGCAACTGAACTTATAATAGTAACACCCTGCAAGATATATAAATTCGAAAATAATCTCTTTGCTTTCATAGCAACCAAGCACCTCTACTGACCTTCATGACTCCACCTTCAAATGAATACTTGTACCTTTTAGCATCAAGAGTATCTAAAGATATTAGATTTTTCTTCATCTCAGGGATATGCCAAACATCTGTCAAAGTCCTCACTATACCATCACGTATCCTAATTCAAATTGTTTCTATCCCTATAATTTTACAAACTGCATTGTTGCCCATTAAGATAATTTTGTTGCTCACAGTCTCATAGGTAGAGAACCAATCCCTATTGAGACACACATGGAAAGAACAAGCCAATCCATGAGCCATTATTTCTAAAATAAGCATCACTGATTGCACAAGAACATAGTCAGCACCATCAGAATCTTCTCCTATAACATTAGCTTCTGCCTATTTTTCAATCTTTTTCTGACCTTGACCCTATTTGTTATTCTGTTCTTTATTTTTTAATTTATAATATTCAGATTTAGTATGCCCCTTTTTCTTACAGTAATGACAAGTCAAGTTTTTATTTCTTAACTTAGACCTATTCTTCGGCTACTATTACCTGAACCCCTATCATTAGACCTTCCCCTGGTAACTAAAGCATCATCTTGTCCTTCAGTAACACTCCCAAATATATGCTTTTCAAGTAGCTCCTTAGAAAATAATACAGCTTTAACATCTTCTAAGGATATAGTTTCTCTACCGAAAAGAAAGATTTCTCTAAAATACTTATAAGAGATAGATAAAGAACACAATAATAATAGGGCTCATCTTCCTCTTCAATCTTAACATCAATAGACTTTAAATCTGTAATAATAGAATTAAATTCATCAACATGAGTTTTCATGGGTGTACCTTCAGCCATGCGCAGTATGTATAAACGGTGCTTCAAATATAACTTATTGGTAAGAGACTTTGTTATGTACAAAAATTCCAACTTCAACCACAAGCTAGCAGTTGTTTTTTCTGAAAGCACTCTTGCAAAACCCATCAGATAGACACAAGTAGATCACTGTCAAAGCTTTATCATCCATCTCCTCTTTCTGCTCTTCTGTCAAATTATTGTGCATCTTCTCTTTTCCTAGCTGTATCTTTTTCAAGCCCTTCTGTGTTAGAACTAATGCATCTTAACTTGCTATAAATTAAAACTACCAGTACCATCAAACTTCTCAATATCAAATGATGAAGAAGTCCTAGTGATTGATCTCACGAAACTAGCTCTGATACCAGTTTGTTATGAAAGATATGAGAAAGAGAGAAGAAAAGATCACACTGATGCAGCAATTTACATGGTTCGGTAGTGTGCCTACTCCACGGACGAGGATAGAGCAAAAAATTTCACTATAATAAAATGGAATACAAAAATAAATAGTTATCTCTCAAATCCAAAATCTCAATATATCCAAATCTACACAAAAGAGAAGCTCTCAAGTCTAAAACTCTCACTCTTTTGCTTTCTTGCAGATGGTGGTGTAAAATAGAATATATATAATAAGGGGAGAGAAATCGAAAAAGAATATTCAAAAAATAATACTATCGATTATGACCGATTCTCTTGAAAATTTTTTTAATTGCTAGAATCATACTACTAGTTATGACTGATTTTTTTGACAGATTTTTTTAATTGTCAAAATCATACTGCTGGTTATGACTGATTCTCTTAACATATTTCTTCAATTGCTGAGATCATAGTTGATCCTTGATTATTGAAATCTTGGATTGATTATATTATTTCTTTCTTTTTGACTTGATTCTATAAGATCAATATGATTTAGATTATTCTGTCAGATTGATACCATGATAAATATACCATATGATAAAATAAAAAATTTAGCTCATTATTTTAGAGCTACATAACAATCTCATCAGAATCGCTCTGATGCCTTCTTCTCCTCCCTCCTTCAGCCTTCAAGGTTTCTATCATCAGTTGAATTCCCCAAGCCTTAAGGTCTCTATCACCAGTTGAATTCTGCCTTAGAGTCCCTAGGTAATAGATTAAGAATCCTCCCTTATGTTTTAACCCCTAAAAGTAGGCCTACAAATGGGTCGGGTTGGACCGGATCCTGAGTGATCCCGACCCGATCCAATTTCTTAATCGGGTCTTGATATTGGATCCATACCCATCCTGATAAAAAATCGAATCGGGTCAGATCCATGGCCGAATTTATTGACCCATTGGATCATTCGGGTCGGATCGGATCCATATATAACCCAGTCCCAATCCATAAATGCGGGTCTGGTTCGAATTGGATCGAATCATAGATTTAATTTATTTGAAACCTACCATCAATGAATACTAATGCTAGATGACAACTAAGAAAGATCTCTTTTCTTATATTACTGAAGGGGCGGATTATATGTTGATGTAACGGAAGAGAAAATCCATAAAAAAAAAAAGCAAGGAAGAAATTTCAAACATTGTGTACATGGGATTTGGGAGTTTGAATGTTCTGTTGGCACTGGCCTCCAAGACTGTACTATTAGTCTCCCATAATCCCCACAAGCGGTGGTTTTGCTCTATCAACTTTCTCCTTTTCTCGGCCTTATAATTCGCACCGCATCGTAGCAGTCTTATGTGCACGTGAATCATATAAATGACCGTCATTAGTTGCAGACTGGAGGAGCTTAAATATTTGTATTTAATATCTAAAATCATATGAAAAAAATTTTGGATGGAAATAGGAGGTAACATATTGTTGCCCCTGATTATTATTGATCATGAAGTATCCATGATCTACACATGGATAGCTTGATGGAAGCCTTTTCCAATATGACATGAATGTATTATTATTCTAACTTCTTGTGATTAATATTTTTCTTGATTTCAGTTCTTTAGCACTAAACTTATCAGATTACTCAAAAATTAGAACTTTTTATTATTATTATTATTGCCTTCTAGCGCTTTAACGCTAAAAAAATTCATAACTCAAAATCAAATAAAGAAAAAATCAGAACATATGGCATCAAAATATAGAGATTGTAGGAGATAGGAACGACAAACTTTAAGATCAAATCGGTCCAATCGAGGTACCCAACCTTGACAAGGTTGTCGATAGTGGCGTCCCTCAGATGCTCTTGTTTGGAAGAAATGAGGAAGACCTCCAAACCTCGTGCTCTGATCTATGGTATAGGTCGAGCATATGCTTCCGAAGACTGAAGGGTTTAAAAAATTTTGGCCCAAGCCAAATCCCTATTTGGGTGAGTCATTTAACTAGTTTGGATCCTATATTTGAGTCCGGATCGGGTCGGTCGGGTCATGTATCTTAAATCCAAATTAATCCAAAAATCTCCACAGGTCGGGTCGGGTCAGATCGGATGCAAATTCAAAAAATTCAGATCCGATCTGAAAAAAAAAATGGGTCTAATTTTTGAACTCGACCGGTTCCATGAGTCTTTTAAATAGGTTCGGATCGGATCTGTGGATCATGGATCAATCCGATCCATTTGCAGCCTTACCTAAAAGCCCATTTATTTTCACCAGCCTTCATCGCTAGAGTGTTTAACCAGTCCATTGTTTCAGCCTATAGCCACTGTTGGGAGCCCCGATCTCTAGCAAATGGTCTTGGCCTCGAATCTCATAGGTTTGGTCAGTCATATTCTCTTTGCATTGACCAACCCTATTGCACTTATTCACAATGCTCCTCTACCACAACCGGCCACCTCCATTGGCTCCCTTCCACCTGCTACTTGTTCCCTGGCAACTAGCCACCACCAATAGGCCACTACTCCCCTTCTCTCCCTCCGCTCTGCATAAAAGAAAAAAAAATAAAGAAAGAAAGAAAGAAGAGGAAGGCCCATCTCCCCCGCCCTCGTCTCTTTGATGCGTGTGAATCCCTAGAGGTCTTGATTGATCCTGGCATAAATGTTCTGTACTACCTTACTAGTTATGTAACATGTCGACCCCCATCCCTTATTGAACACTATCGGGCTCTATCACTATTAATCTCCACCTGTACTCTATCTAACTCTTGTCCAGTAACTTGGACGGTTGGATTGTTAGATTGGATTGACTTGGGTCATTAGATATTGTTGTCTGCCAACCCTTTCCTCCACCTTTTCCTCATTTTTTTCTATCACTGTCTTGATTATTTGCCGATACTCTTTGATTATTAGAGAGTTGAATCTGTGTAGAGATAAACTTGTCTAGGTAAAAAGAGATCCAATGAGGGAATACTATGATATTGTTTATAACTGAAGATTTGAGAAAGAATTTTTTGGATAATATCTGAATTTGTTAGTGCACTTATGAGGTAAATAATGTATCTTTTTTATAGATTTATTGATAATTTATAAAATATTTATGTTAATAAATTTTATTGAATTATTCATAATTTATAAATTTGATGCATAATAATTTATTATTGAATATTTTTTTTTGAAATACTATATGACTCGTTATTAAATAAATTAATTTTGATATGAATTATGCTCGATTAATTTTGATGTTGTATAGTTTTATGTATCTTTCAATTTAGAGCATGAATTATGTTTATTATAAAAAAGAGTTTTAATTCAAGATGGTTTTTGGACTTTTAGCTTGGCTATATATCAATATCCAGCTAACGGAGGTTATATGTTGATACATAGGTATTTTGCCAATAAAAATTACATATTGGCACATTGATATCCTATTAATTGAGGTTATATATTAGCATATCGATATCTTGCAATGAAGATTATATATTGGCACTTTGACTATTTTTGAGCTTATTATCTGGCCCAACCATATGTATAAATATGGTCATAGTTCATGGTTGACTCGATAAATTTGATGTTTGATAATGCTCCATATCTAGATCTGACTTTGAACTGATATATTTTATATACTTATTTTCATAAAAAATATATTATTAATTTTATTATCTAATTTATCTAGTTAAAATATTTATTGCATGCAAAGATGTCTAGTTGGTTACTAACTATTTTTATAGATTCGAAGAAATAGTTTGGTACAGAACCTTACTTTGAAAGGGTGATTATAAATAGAACTTTGGTCTCTTTACTTTATATTAATATTTTATTAAAGTTTGATGCGAGATTTTTGAATATTGTTTGATTTTATGAAACTTTAAAATTTGAATCATAGTTGTTGCCGCTAAAATTGGATCACGGTCGGAAGAAGCTGAAGTGGTGATGTGTCCTCCTGGCTGAAAAATCTGCACACAAGTCATGATTGGAGTTGGCTCCAGTAAGATCCTTCAACGCTCAAGTCAGATATAAGAAAAATAGAAGAGGAGTGTAGAAGATTATGATCGCATACCTTGGGAGGTCCCTTATAGATCTTTTTGTAGGATGAAATCGTGTAACCGTCGAGAGAGATAATGGGATCGATTTGGACGCAATGTGACGAGACTCCTAATCAAAATCGAGGAAGCAGTTACTGCACTTACCTTTTCCGTTCCAAAGCCAACTAAAAGTCGTGGATGACTTTAAATTTTGAATTAAGGCGTAGATGGGATCGGTCCTGTCTTTTTAGTTGAGAGTTCGGTATAGTATAATGGAAGCGGATGCTAAGAGAAGGAAATATTCGAGTTGGATCTTATCCAATGAGATGAGAGTCGATACGTGCTTACAGCCGAAGTCAGAACTTAGTATGCCCAAGCACCCCGCCATCTGCAGCCGCCTGTATTGAAAGCCAGTGGCTGTAAAGACAGTATGATGACGAAGTCAAGAATAACCGATTTCGAATTTTGCTCAAACTACGGTCAGGATCCAAGGATCATCATGGTCGAAGCTAGATTCGGACCATCTTATCGCATCCATCGGTCCATACCTAGTCGCTTTTCCTACCTTGGCTAAAGAGAAAATATCCCCAATAATAATTATTTAATTTTGAACTTATTTAAATAATTATTTAATTTTATTACTTGTTTCTAAATATTATGATGAGAAATTCTGTATTTTTATCGAGAGAATTGCTATGGATATGTGGCGGATGCCACCACGTCGGTGGTTGGCGGATTTGGGTCGGTGGCATGACGTATGTATGGGTGGGAATCAAGGATTCTTCAGAAATGTTTCTATGATGGCATCGGCTTCCATATTAACAATCCCTGTTCGCCCATTCGAGTATTTTGTACGCTCATCATAGAAGCTCCCACTGTGCTCTCTCCCGATGGGAGGCGGCCGCAGCGGCGGCGGAGGACAAGGGGAGGAGCGCCGGACGTTCTCCAAGATCGCCCTCACCTCGCTGTCGGCGGCGGTGGCGGAGACCGCGACCTTTCCGATAGACATCATAAAGACCAGGCTCCAGCTCCACGGCGAGTCCCCACACCTCCGCCCGCCCGCCGCCACCTCCGCCGCTGGCAACGCCCTCCGAGTCGCCTCTGAGATATGGAGGAAGGGTGGCGTGCTCGGATTCTACAGCGGCCTCTCCCCTGCTGTCCTCCGCCATCTCTTCTACACCCCCATTCGCATCGTGGGCTACGAGCACCTTCGGAGCGCAGCCGGCGCCGACGGTTCTCTCCTCGGAAAGGCCCTCGCTGGGGGCGCTTCCGGCGTCCTCGCTCAGGTATTTCCACTTTCCAAGATCCCATTGTTTGACGAGTATAATCGGTTATTGTGATAGAAAAAGTGTTGCGAGATCCTAACCCTCGAATGGTAGATAAAAATATGTTAGATACTGTATACATAATTTGTTTTCTCCCTTGACCATTAATTGATAAATGTAGATCGAAATCCGATAAAGTTTACACTTGCTTTATGTTTTACAATGTATTTGACTTGTGCTAACATTTAATTTGAACCTGAATTTAGCATAATCAGAGGTTGAATGGAATTAGACACATCTTAGTCTAAAATCTTGATGCATGTGGCACTGCAGACCATATTTTATCCATGTTTTTACTCTAATCCTTGCATTCCTGCAATCCTTATTAGACAACAGAGACAAAAAGGAAAAATCTGAGTCTGCCAGATATATGAATAGAATGGGCGTGAGAGAAAGTCATAAACTCTATAGTCAGATAGTAACTTTGTATTATGTTATATTCTTTATATGAAAATAGAAAGTCCTTTTCTTACAAAAGGAAAAAAAGAAGTCAGTCTTACCAAAGAAAGGGAAAAAGTTAGCAGGGGAGACACTCATCTTTCTCTAGGGAGCCTTGACATTGTCATGAAAGAAACTTGGGAAGGATACATAGTGCACTAGAAGGCTAACGGCAATAGGAGAGGGACATGAGGGAGTTGGAGGCTTGGCTGATTGAGATACCTTTATTTTGTTCGGTAATATACCCGATGCCATTAGGGGTGAAAGTGGATCGGATAAAATTATTTTCATATCCGAATCTATCCGGATATGGATAGAAATTTGAGTACCCGATTAATATCTGCATCCATATCCATATCAATAAAAATAAATAGATATAGATATGGATATAGTATACAACTATCCGATCCATATCCGACTATCCAATTCTATTTGTAATTTTATTTAATTTTATATAGTACTTATGAACTTTTAAGAAAATATATAACCACATTAACATCCTATTATTTTGATTTATAATCTACTTAGTAATATTTTTAATTCTATGGTCATAAAGTTTAGTTATCCGACTTATTTTCACATTTATATCCATACGTCCTGTATCTGGCTTGTATTTGTATTCATTTAAAACAAATATGGATACAAATTTTTGTATCTAATTAACATTTGTATTCATCAAATAAAAAAAAAATATGGATATGGATATACTGATATCTATCCATATCTGATCTAGTTTCAGCCCTAGATGCCATGCATTCAATGCAATCATCTTATCATTATCAACATGACCTTTTCTTTTTTATTGAAGATTTTTCCAGGGCTTGTACCATGTTTGCCTAACACAAAATCAGAATTGTGATTATTGGCCTCTTCCCCCACCCACACCTCCCTCCCCCCACCCAAAAATGAAAAAGAGAAAAACTCATCACATTTAGAATTTTACTGGAGGAAGGGAAAATTAACACAAATCCCATCAAAATAGATTTTTATAACAATTCTTGCTTTCGCAATTCTCCATTTTAACCTGCTAAAGAGCAAATACAACTCAACATCTATTGTGTAATCTTTTCTTGTCAGATTCATTTTATATGCTAGCAATTAGCACTACTTCGGTAGTAGTTATGGAAAGGAGAGGTTTGATGGTATCTAAGAATAGGAGTGCAAAGAAAATTTCAAGGAGACTCTAATAGGTGGTTACCATGTTGGGAGGGGATTCAAACAATTTAAATATGAAATATTCCAAACTTTGAGTTTTCGGCGGGAGGTGGTGGGGGAGATGAGCTTTGGGTACAACAATATTGTTTTAGAATTTATCAAGCTTAAGGAGGCCCTGGCTCATCCTCTCTTGACTTCACCCCTACAATGATTTCTTTGAGTAATTCTTGCCCATTTTGAAAAAATTATTGCAATTTTATAGGAGAAAAATCAAATTGTACATTCCTTATGACTTTAAAATTCTTTTCCTTCTTTGGATGTTGAATGAGGTGATTGAAATAGGATCTACTCCTCATCGAATAAATAATTTTTCTTTGTCTACATGGGCTTCTCTTCCTCTGGTGAGTTTAACATGCTCTTGCACCAAACAACATGACCAACGGCCTTTTAATAATGCTAATTTTCTGTTATAGTTCCAACTATTATAGGAAAGATGGCCTAGGTACTAGAGGTGATGAAGGCTTGAGCATTAATTAGTGCTATAATAGACTAGCATGCTCCAGAGGTGACATGTGACATGCTTTTCTTCAAAGAACCTAAATTAGAAAATAAGTGGGCCAGGAAATATGGACCAATTATAAAATGGATCTTAAAATGTAGAGAGGCCAAAGATTCATTTAGTTAGTGCACCTTGAGAAAATAACACACCATTAACTTTCAAAGGTTTTCCAAGGAAAAAACGGGTCATCCAATGCACGAGGCTCCTGCCACTAAGGGATCTAGGGAGGGTAAGATGTATGCAGCCTTACCTTCGCTTGCAGAGAGACTATTTTCATGCTTCAAACCTATGACCTGTAGGTCATAATGGAGCAATCTAACATTGCATCAAGTCCCACCTTTTCCAAGGAAAAAAGTGTTTGAAAAGTGTCATAGGTTCAGCAAAAAATATAACTGTACCACGATTTGACATTTGATAAAACAATAAACCATTTTGGATGCAACAATGAAAGGAAAACTTTTGGATCCAATGGCTAAGGGAAAACTTTATACTTGATAATAAGGAATAAATAGCATAGATCATGGTGGTAAATATTCTATATTCAGGTGGAACCTTCTATCCACCACAATCCTATTGGGTTCTTATAGTTAGTATTGGGTGTGATCACATAATCAACTAAAATTGCGTATTTGTATCACTTCATAGGGAACGAACCAAGTTTGGCTATATTGGTATTGAGCATAATGTAGGTTGCCTAGCAGTATGGTTCAGAATATGGTACAATATCATGTTGTGCTATTTTGGATCATGCCAGCAAAGCTAAAGCTAGAGAGGAAGGGGGGAGAGAGAGAGAGGGAGAGAGACCGAGAGAGGGAGAGGAAGGGAAAGAGAAGCAGGTTGCAGGGGTGGCCCTTGTTTCGAAATGAAATAGGGGCTCCACTCAAACTTTTCTTTTTTAAATATTTCTTAAGTGAAGCCTGTTGCCAACCTCACTCTCCCTTTCTCAGTCAAGCCCACAGCCTTTTCAATAGGCTCGTGCCAAGATTTTAGGCCTCGCGGGCCGTTTCAGGTCTAGAAAATAGGCATATTTAATAATCATGCCAAGTTCATGCTTGGGGATTAAAGCCAGGCCCAAGCTTGTTTACATTTATGGTTGTATTATTTGTTTATGTTTGATGTATATGGGGACCTAATTGACAATTGTTGTTGATATGTGAATTTAATAAGATAATAGACTTATTGTAGGTTCTTGATAATATTTAATTGTTCATATTCAGCATTTTAAAAAGTATTTTTAGCAAATTTTAGAAAATAAAAAATGATTACAAAGCTCGAGGCTTGAAACAAAGCCTGATTAAGGGCCAAGCTTGAGCCTGGCCCTTCAACAAATCTATTGGTGAGGTGCTTATCTGAATTTCTCTTGCTTTGTTTAAGTGCTCGTGTAGGCATGGTCTTAGTAAGTTGCTTTGCATAGGGCCTATTGAGGTGCTCAAGCATGTTCGCTTGAGCACCTAGGCAAGCATCTAGAGCACCCGACATCATTGATGTGGACCAAGATTTTTGATCTCGATACCGATAAAATTCTACTTAATATCAGTTCGGTACGGTTCGGTGGTGTCAGTACGCTCCAAAATGGCGTATCGGTATGAGACTGATATGGTACGGTACGTTCCATATCAGACGGTATGGGACGGTACAGGATTCCATGATGTGGACCTTTACCGCATCGTGTTTTACAGGGGAAAGGTAGTGGTATGCCTATAATGAGAATTGAGACATTTTGCAAAGTTTAAGGATGAACAAATAGGTCAAGTGATTAGCATATTAAGTTTTAGGAGTGTTGGAGAATATAATTTTAGGTTAAAAAATGGGATAAAAAGACTGACAAATAGTTAAATTTCTTAGAGATTTGTTATATCTTAGTATAAATGCCTAGTAGAGCTAACCAAAATGATGAAACCGAAAGAAGTAACTATACACACTCAAAGAGATGACAAGATTAATGATCTAATTCTACTGTTTGCCCTTGTGAGTGAAGCTATGAAAATAGTAGTACACATGGTGAATAAAGTTTTTACAAAGATGGATAGAGCAGAAGCCATCCTTAAGTATGTGCTTATGAGAAGTTAACCCTTGAAATAAGACATTTGACTTAGGGTCAACTGGTGGATATTTCAATTGTTTTCAGAAACATTAAAGAATTGCAAATTTGATCTTCAAACCTATGCATCTTGAACTGTTCCTGAATTTGTCGATCCACATCATAGTTTTGTTAATAACCATAACACAACTATGGGAATCATAGTTTGTTTCAGATAATGCTATTTTACTTAGATCTCATCTAGAAGATAAGAAGGTTTACTAGGAAATCACATAAGTTAGCAATTCAATTACAGTTGTTAGGTTCTAAGCTTGAGTATGTAGGTAAATGGGAAAAAAGAAAGAGATTGATCAAAGTCTTTAAGTTACAAAGAATGGATATACACAAAGAGGGCAGAAAGATCCAGTTTGATTGGGACCAGTTAGGATCATAATTCATAAGATCTAGATCTATATTATGCATCATGAAATCCCTCGGATCACAAATTCCTGCTTGAACATGTGAAGTCCATTTATATAAATTTATTGGAGTATAGAGCTTTTAGAATTGCTTATTTATCTCTAATAAGTGCAAGCATGTAAAATTAGCAAACTCTTCAGGGATTTTCTTTGACTTATTTTGACAACCATGAATTGATATCTGATTCTTTCTTTTTTGTAAAAATATTCTAGCTAAAGTGCCTAGATTGATAGCTTGTATATAAATAACTTGAATAACTAGACTTGGTGCTTGTCTCATTGGACGTGATGGATTTATGATGGTGGAAAACAGACTTCTCACATGGATGGCCTTTTATTCTCCATTCACCTACTTTATAATTGACTTATTTTTTCAATTTTTATACTATATTTAACAATCTTTGAAGAAATCAGAAAAATCCTTGTAATCTGCAAGTCAGTCCAGGACCCAGTTTGATCTAAACCCTCTGCAGTTTTACAGCTTGATCCTGATCCTAACAGCATGGGATAAGATCTCGGAAAGATACGTAATCACTACCCACCAGAAAAAGTACCTAATCAATGTAATCATTACCAAAAAGACAGGAATGAAGAAACAAATAGAAAAGTATCTAATCGCCTTAACAACATTATTGGCCACTCTTGATATCAAAGGAAGATCAGTGAGAAGCTTTCCATGCATGCGACTAAGTTTTATATAATGCTTGATTGTGTTTCATTTTTGTTTGGATTCAAGAAACAAACCACTAATCCAGACATAGGCTTATGACTGCTTCAACAAGTGTTTTCTTGAGAATAGGGAACCTTGATTTGTAGGAAGTCCTCAAGGATCCCAGGGTCATCCATTTTGAACTATTGCTAGATGTGCAACTCATAGGCAATTGTGGGCACATTGTGACCAATATTGGTCATGACATTTACATTGTCCAGATATATGGCATTAGTGGAGGAACAATAAATTAAATTCTAGACCTAAGGATTTGTTCCAAAGCTATCAACGAAGCCTATGCTAAATGAAATCTCTGTGAGTCTAAAAGTTAATGGATTTCTAATAATTGTAGTACACATTTATCTATGACATGTAGATAGACTTGGGTATAATGGGGAGAAGTATGGTAGAATTAGACGTAGCAACTTTAATTACTCAAATTGGTAAGGGAGCTGCAACTCCTGGGATGTGCAGACCAGATAAAAGTGCAGGCTTGGTCTTGCATGAGGTATTAGCAGATGGCTAAGTGCATTGTAGACCTGCAACTTATATTACTTGACAATATAGGAAAAATAAGGAGTTACCCAAAACACCAGACTGGAGCATCATTCTAGGGTGGAGCAGATAGATTTGTCCTAGCATCGATTTAGGATATTGCATAAAGATAAAATTGTGACACAGAAGGTAAACATGGAAAACAAGGTGGTGTTGCTGGGATAAATGCTCTAGCTAAAGTTGGTATCCAACCAGTGCAATCTGCTGGCTTTGACAAGGATATTGCTCATGGACGAACAAGGATGAGAATGGGATGGCAAAACCAGAAATGTTAAGCTGATTGTTTAAAATTTGAGGTGAGAGATAACTAAGCAACATGCCAAGTATCTATAAATGTCAGTCAACCACTAAAATCGGGGGAGTTAATCAACCCTTGTTACAAGATAGGCAGTGTCGTTTGATATGATGAGGGAAGAGGTAAACATCAATTATAAACTATGAAATAGAGCATCGAAATGAGCAAAAATGTTTCAATTAGAATAACAAGCATGATGAAACAAGTAGTTGCCTATTTCAGCTTGTTTTGTAAGAAATGGGACAAATGTGTCTTATTTCTTTCCATAAGCTAGGTTTTTTGCAAAACCAGCTGGATTTTGTTTAAAATGAAAGAGGTTTAAATCCTAACTGAAACAGTTAAATTAGAATTGATGAATATGCAATGTTCATCTTATACTCAGACTGGCTTCAGTTCAAACTTTTACAGTTCCGAAGAAAATGTTGGCACCAGGGGCTACACTAAATTAGAAATCAAAATTCAAATCTCTTTTGCATTAAATCTGTTCTATTATGGAAATAATTTGCTGAGAGATAAGGTGTGGCAGTGTAGAAATTTTGTTTTGGAGTGTTATGTGATCTATGAGGGAAAACTTAAATGATAAATGTTATAGTAGGCTTGTGCTTTTGGAGTCTAATGTGATCCTTGAAGAAAAATTTTATCGAGAGGCGAGCAGCATGGCAGATTGGATTGCATCTTATGTGGTGGAGCACTCCGGAGACTGTCTGGAGATAGGGTGATACATGCCCACGGGCCTTACGGGACCTTTTGTACCTTGATTTTATGGTTTGCTCTCGTACCAGAGTGGTGTGATTGCCCGCTTATATCCAAAAAAGAAAAAAAAATTTAGTACTACAGGTCTGATTGTGAAGTTCCTACAGGATTCAATCGGATGGGCTGGAGGGAAAGCATGGGGCTGAGGGAATGGGAGAGGGAGAGGGAGAGGGAGAGGGGGAGCATGCATGGGATTAAAACAAGATCTCAGGAGATTGTATTTTTTGGTCCCATGGGGATCACTCCCTGTTCTCTCTGCTCGCTCTCTTGCTCTCTCTCCCTTCCCCGGTATGCTCTCTCTCCAGCCCATCTTGCCAGATCTCATAGAAACTTCCAAAACAAGCCCAACATGTTGATAGCTAGATCTGTTGGAACCACTAAATTGTGGAATATGAAGAGGGCAAATCAGCATAATGTAGATGAGGATTTTGAGGTGGATATGCAAATATAATAAAGGGGGAGTTAATAGGTATGGTACTTAAAAATAATAGGTATGGTACTTAAAATAAGAGAGGTTGTGTAAGAATCAGTTGAGAATGTTTGGTCATTAGTATTGCTAGCCGAATACAAGGCGTTGGTGAAACCATGACATGTTTAAGTTAAAGGGATAGAGAAAGGAGGGCAGTGCCTATTTGAATGGAAGTGGTGAGATGGTACCAAGATACACTTACCTACTTTAGGAATAAGCATCTAGTGATGAAATTATTGATTTGATTTTTGACTCCCTAATTGATTGGAGAATGCTTATTTGTTATCTCTGATGACAAGCTGAGACACTCGTTTAAAGACAAGCTGAATAAAACAAATTTGCATTCAGCATGACACAGTTTGTGATCATCACAAATATGGATGTACTAATGCATAAATTACCATGAGTGTCATTGCATATTCAAATTTCAGTGATACTAAATCAACACAGACAATTAATTGGTTTTCATAATGCAGGTTGTGGCAAGCCCAGCTGATCTTATAAAGGTGAGGATGCAAGCAGATAGCCGTCTTTTGAGCCAAGGACTGCAACCCAGGTATGCAGGGATATTTGATGCTTTCACAAAGATTATCCAAACAGAAGGCTTTCTGGGACTTTGGAGGGGGGTGTTTCCTAATGCTCAGAGAGCATTTCTGGTAAACATGGGTGAATTGACATGCTATGACCATGCAAAGCATTTCATTATTCGCAAGCAAATTTGTGAGGATAATGTGTTTGCTCACACGTTGGCATCTATAGCATCTGGTCTCTCAGCAACTGCTCTTAGCTGTCCAGCTGATGTGGTGAAAACTAGAATGATGAATCAAACTTCTGGCAAAAAGACCCAGACATTATACAGGAATTCTTATGATTGTTTGGTTAAGACAGTGAAATTTGAAGGCATAATGGCATTGTGGAAGGGTTTCTTTCCGACTTGGGCAAGGCTCGGACCATGGCAGTTTGTATTCTGGGTATCTTATGAGAAGTTCCGACAAGCCTGTGGTCTTTCATCTTTCTGATAGACTTGAGGAGCCTTCTCGTCTAGTTCCAATATAGCTCCCATTTGCTTAGCCATATATGGTAAATTTGCCAGTGTCATTGAACTTAACAAATAAAAAGCATTGGTAGTTCTAGATTTCATTAGAAATAACACAACTTAGTTGTAAGTGCGCAAAATATGAAATATTTACTGAAAGTGCTATTGTTTGTTTTCCAACTTATTCCATTTTCTCAACTTTTCTTATGTAGTTCTTTTGCGGTACAGGTATGAATGCCCAGAATATCATGTAAATCTGTAAAAGCTTGATATTTTTATTTTGGCATAAAAGGGTGAGCTTTTATAACAAAAGAGCACTACCAATTAACCACTGAAGTGATCCCGATTTTAAGGTCATGGTGGTGAAAATGCAATTCTCTTCAGAACTTTTTGGGACTTAATTTATGTCATCTGCCCTGTTCACCACTTTGTGAAACTTGAAGCACACGGTGTTGTTGTTCCCCGTTTCCTCCTTTCATTCTACGCTGTTAAAAAATAAATCATCAAATGTCAAAGGTACTCAAGTCTGAATATTTGAAAATGGGACAAAATGGTCCCAATTGTCGAATATGTGACTAATTTTATTGGTCAATGCTGAATGCTGATTGTGTCACTTGGAAGCTCATCCTGTGAGAGGTCTCAAGTTTAAACTTGAATGTTGGCGAATAATCACATTAGTGAAGTTCTTACAGAAAAGAGGTGGAATGCTAGCTCTAGATGTTTTTGTGATAGATAGGTGGAGACTGTTAACTATGTTATTTTACATTGCCCTTTTATTAAATAGATTTGGAGAAGGCTTGGGAGATAGGAATTTTCTCCTTGTGGACTGTGGGGAAAGAAAGATCATAAATGCTGAGAGATTCAAGTTAGCTCTGGACTAACAATAGCACTTGATTAACATAATGGAGAGAAAAATAAAGAGATTGCTCAAATGACAGCGGCGGGATCCTCATTGATTGTAGCTTCGCATCTCTTTAGAGAACCATGTTTCGAGTTTTTTTGTAACAAACCTTGGGTTTGCGTCCTTATTTTTCTCCTTTCTTTTCATCCCTCTTCCTTTTCTGGCAATTATCTTATTTTAACAAAACTGGATAGTTTACCACCCTCCCCTACTACAAAAAGAATTGGTGGAGAATAATCGCTTATTCTGAAAAACGCTGATAAGTCGCTAGTATTTTCTGCTACCATTGTTTTAAATTACGGGATAGGAGTTGTGGCAAGGAGATTGTATTTTTATAATAGGAAAAAGAAAAATGAGATTGCATTTGTCATTTAACATAAAAATTTTAAAGAATCACATACATACATACATACATGCAGGCATACATGCATTTGTCATTTAAGCCATTCTATTGGGGAGTATCTTTGAAATTCGTTAGACATGTATCCTCCACTCCTCCTCCCAAGTCTGAACAAAGGGTTTTGATTTTGGCATTGAATCGGGTGGCGCCATGTGATGAGATTCCGTAAAACAAGGACTTCAGTCTTATGATGTAAAAAATAAACCTAAGTGTACCATGAGAATTGATCAATGAAACTCAATAAATGAGCAAACAATTTATTTACTGTGTTCAGAAGATAGAAAATGTATGTCTGAAATTTTTCAGATTAATGAGCAACACACTTAGGCAAATTCGTGACTTGGTTTAAAGAAATTGGAATGTTATAAGAAGAGACAAGCTTACAAAAACAACAAAAATGGGGATGACCAAATCTTGAGTGCCATAATAAACATTTTGATGCTTCCTCTTCTAGACAAGAACCAACAACATGAGTAGTCAGCTGAAATAAAGACTCTAAGAAGAATAGTCAACCATGTTTGTCACCCTTCTCAATCAATTATCCTGTCACATGATCCTGCACATCGAAGGAAAAAATATCACAACATAATCTTGTTCGACAAGGTGGCGCCCAGAAACAAGATTTTTTAATCAAGGAAGGGACAGAAAGCATTTTTTTTTTTTTTTTGATGAAAAGACAGTTTAGTAGCAAAGTTTCTTGCCATCAAGAGGGATTCCAACTTTAGCAACTGAAAGTTTAGAGTAGTTAGCAGTCTCGATTTGAATCGGTTATGGAGACTTATGTGATGATAAAAGCGAGGGATTACCAGAATATACAAGAAACTTGTCAAAAATGATTAGTTCTTTCTAAAGAATAGCTTCCCTCTTTGCTCAAATTCATTAAGGATTTATTTGGATTCACAGTTGTGTCGGTGATATGGTACAAATGTGACAAGAATTTTTTCTTTTCCGCGACCCGAGTATTACCCTGAGGAGACAGAATGAAAACTCTATCATGAGCACCTTATGTAGCCCCGTCCAGGTCCTTTATTTTCTTACCGGTACTAATAGGCCACCCAGATAGGTCCATAATTGATCAGTACCCTTTTAAGGGTACACTTTTTAACTATTCAGTGCTTTACCTGCAACACCACAGGAAATTTTCAACAGTTTTTATCTTATGTCCTATCTTGAGGCAGTAATGATTCTCCATACCTGGTTTTCAGGACATGGATAGCTTCTGACCCTGCGAATTGGAGACAGTAATTAACAAAAAACACATACTTTGTACACGGACCTGACTCAATGTCTCTTTTTTTTTTTTCCTTTCTTTTTTTGTTTCTAATTGGTAAGGTGGTTTCATAGAGTAGAGTATCTGTACAAGGACCAACTGGGTACCGCCTACCATAGTGATACAAGGAAGCAACTCAACAGTAGTAGGGGATCCAGGAACCCCGGACAAGCTCAACATACACTCCACGGGTACCTAAAACAGAAGGCCTGACTCAATATGTTTCAAACTAGAGATTTTGCTATTCTTTCTGTGCAAAATTTACTTGAAAAGCATCAGGAAAAGCACGATATGAATGCGGCTAAAGGACTAATAAAATCTCAAGTAATGTATAATTACTCCATATGCCAAACAATGTTAATTCTGGAAACTTAAAATTTCTGGAACGGAAAAAAGGACTCTGAATCATTAAACTAAATTGGTGGACTATAAAGTGTTCATAAATTGTTCCCAGGAATTAACACCAAATGTAATAATCACCCAACATTACTAGTACAACAAAATGGCTGAGCTTCTTTCTTTAATCAAATATTGCTCACATTATCCAAGATATGCCATTTGAACTAGCCCTAATCTAAGACCAACATGAGCCAGAAACATCGCAGTACAAGATCGATAATAACTTGCCAGATCCTCGTGTACAAGGATGACCTGTCCTACCTGAATGCAAGTAGTAGATACGCCACAGCTACCATTCATCCTGATCCACCAGCTTGAGGCCCCAGCTCATGTCTTCACAATGTTTCACATGTGGGACTAGGGCCCCTGTATCAACACCTCTCTTCGCTTTGCAGTCGTAAAAGGGAGGGGCATGAAAACAAGGCTCCATTGACATGACTCTGTGGCAGGGAGGGTCAGGTGCTGTCTCGTTTTCAGGCTTGAACATAATCCATGGCTTTAGACCACCAAGGCCTTGAGCCACATACCCAAATGTCGACCAGGCACTTGTCACCAACACATCACTCAAACTCAAGAGATACATCTCCGCCCATGCTTTCATGTTGTGCATTTGCTTTCCAGTTTGCTGGTATTCTTCATGGCTTGGTTGATAGACACTGATAATTTCGCCCGTGACAGTCGGGTTCTCCCAGTACATGTTTCTGATTTTTTCGTAGTATCCAGAGTTCAAAGAAGTCATAAGAACTGCTTTTGATCTTACAGTTGGAGATGAAACTACAGACTCGTGGGCGGCACTGATATCAGGCAATAGCTTTTCCTTTAGAGAACATCCAAGAATCTGATCTAGCACATGCTGAAATGGACCGGGACCTGTATCAAAGACTCTGACCTGGATACCCACCTTTTCTTCTGCTTTAGCTAGATAAGATTGGTAATACCTGGTAATCAAACCCCATACAGTGTTTGTGGGATGGAAAAGATAACGTCCCAAATGATGGAAAACAGTGTCTTTCTCAGGAAAGAGCTGATGAAGTTCTTCTTCATATGTTGGAATCAGAAAGAGGGATGGCACAAAGTAGTTATCTGATTTCAACACCAGCCAAGGGATCTTTTGAAGGACTCGTTGGTCATCTTCACAGAAGAAAAGCTTATCAAAGTCACCATAATCATGGTCAAGGTGGAGATAAACATAAGCAGGTAATGATCCCGTTGAACCTCCATCAACGCTATTACTGATGACCTTCTTTTCCAGCATGTTTCCATAACTCTGAGGAGCTTTAATATCAAAGCTGTTAAACTGGTTAACAGGAAAATCCAAGGGTAGAAGCCAAGAGCTTTCAGGAAATGGTTCACAAAAGAGGTCAGCCATATCAGCACCTCTGTCAATAAGTAAGACCCTGTTCGTAAGGAGAGCATAAAGAAATGCTGAAGCAAGAGTTAGTACTCTGTTCCCTAACCCGCTATATGATATCCACACCACATAATTGCATTCTGCAGTCTCAATGCTCTGACCAGACTTCAACTGTTCCACAGCTTTGTTGTACAATTCAGTGTTTGGGCCACACTTTCTTTGGAGAACTTCATGCTTTCGCAGCCTTTCCAACAAATATGGAGAAGGTAAGTGAGGTGATTCTTTACGGTACAGTACAGCCTGATACCTACTTAGACAGGATTCTTCATCAAATCCAGCAGCCAGCAGGCCACCAAGAAGTTTGTCCTTTCGTATGCTCGAGGATGCAGAGGATCCATTTTCTGAACCTAATAATTGCACACATTCAAAGGCACTTAAGCTAATTGAACATGGAGACATCTTTTATACAGAACTAACAAAAACCAAAAGGCCTTTTAGGTAACAGCAATTGAGTAGTTAAAAGAGAATTCAGAATTCATAGAAGAACAAGAAGACAGTGGGACTATCAGATGATTAGCAAGTAACAACTTGAACAAATTTGGGGACAGTTTGGATGCCTGACCTCCTATCCATCTGACAGGACTCATATAGGAAGGAGGCAGTCTGAAGTGAGTGGAAGGGATTGGGGTGGGGGGGTAGCAAAAACAAGTCAGAAAAGGCCACTGGGTTCCATGATCCCCCTCCACCCCAACCAAAACCCCCCACAAAACCCCTTTCTCACAAGTTTCACCCTGGTGGCATTTCTTTCTCAGCCAGTTCCACTCATAAGGGGGATGAGCACACATAGTCAAGAAAAAATAGCATAAAGCATGCAACCAAGAATCTAGACAAGCTATAAATTAATACAAGTAATTATCTCAATATGCTTCAATACTTCTAGCTACAATTACATATGTGGGCAGGTACATTTGAGGAAAATCAAGTATATGTGCTCCAAATATGCATGTTTGTGCAAGAAGGTGCAGAGTTGCAGATCTGCATACATAGAGACATGGCAGCCCAGCAAAAGGATCTAAGACTTCTACAATTCAAATTTAATTTGGAGAAATAAATATCAATAAAGGCAAAAAAAAAAGGAGTGAAGGAGCAATGAGAGCAGTCTGTGGGGAGGACATATGCAGGAGAACTGGATTTGACTTGGTGGAGGCTACCAAAAGTAGTGATTAGTTATTACTTGCTTGGCAGGTACTACTGCGATAAGAATCTAGAAAGGTAAGGCACTTCAAGATCAAAATATTGACTAATATTTGAAAGAACAACAATCCTATCTCCAGGAAAACAAATAGAGATGGCTGTGAAAATTGAATTGTGCTGGGCAAGAAGTACCCACCAAAAGAATACCACCTCATAGGCTTTAAATACAATATCTAAATGTATTTCGCTATTGGTGTCATCAGTGTGCAAGACATGTATCCGTGAAACTATTTTTCGTGGATGTCAGTATACTGTTGTTAAATTCTGAGATTTTATATTCTTCTAACTCTATATTACATTTGCATTCCTAGTGATACATGCAATGCATATCTTTTAGAAGCAACTTCACATTCATACACAGAATTACGTTTAGTTGTTCTCATGCATATGTAAGAGAAACTTGAGGTAAGATATGAAATCGAGTACAACAAATTAAATGATAATCATGAGTTGACTCATGCCAAAAAGTGTCTTACTGAACCCATACAACAAACATTTTTATTTATAAGTCAAGGCCATCTAAAACTCATAACTATGTCTCTGTTATTTCTTAATTATATTTTATAATTCATGAATTTGCTTTAGTATCTAGCTGGTTGGTGGTACTAAAAGGTAAAAGAAAACACTAATTCTTTGGAATCCTGTTCATAAATTATGGATCCATTTTACCAAAAAATAAGGATTCTGCACTTCTGTTCATCTTCTCATCAGCAATCACACATAAATACAGATGCAAATGCTCAGACAACAAATACACATACATACACAACAAAGAATATACAATGAGTAGCAAACATACAGAACTGCAGAGCAAAGTGAAAATCTATCATCTTCTTGTCAGACAGCAAACACACACACACACACACACACACACAACAAAGGATAACATATGAGAGACAAGCATACAGAAATACAGAGCAAGCAAACATCTATCATCTTCTCATCAAACAAAAGCTGGCTCACACACACAAACACAACAAAAGATACACATTGAGTAACAAGCATATAAGAATGCAGAGCAAAAGTGCATGTCAATCACATGCTCATCAGATAACGAATGGCTCATTATGAAGTCTGACAATGATGTGTTATGTGTATACATCTAAAAACACAGCATAGCCTATTTTTAGAAACCAAAAAAAAAAAAAAAAAAAGGAAAATAAAAATTGATCCTCCACCTTCTTTCAGAAACATACTGTCAGCAAGAATCAGAAGTGAAAAACTAGTTTCCACATGCACACATGCGAGATACACACTGAAGCATACAAAAGCACAAAGCAAAGCAAACATCTATCATCTTCTCATCAGACAACAACTGGCTAATTGTGAAGTATGACTAGGTTATACAATAATGTGAAAATTTGACATCTGAAAGCAGCCCAGGCTTACACAAGAACATTTTGGCCTCCTACATTGTTTCAGAAATGCATTGTCAGCAAGAATCAGAAGTGAAAACCGGTTTCAAAGCCGATAGTCGACCGAAATAAAAAGAAAACATAATAAATGGACATTAAGGTAGAATATATGTTCTATGTTTTTAACCACCTATTTTGCTTAGATTGATGAATCAGTGATGTCATTAAGGGGTTTTTCCTTGGATGCCCAGAATCCCTACCATATGATATCGAAGCATTGAATGAAAGGTGGCAGTTAGAGGAAAGATAGAGGGAAGTGAGGGATCCGGCAGTGTGAAGATTTCAAGTACATTGGGATCCCTTAAGAAGGTGGTTTCTGGTATCTCAAAGACTCAGAAGTTGGGAAATCTAGTGACCTTCCTTGATCAGTCCATCTCTCAGTCACCATCATGCACTTCTGAAGCCATCATTGCTACTCACTCATGTGAGGGATCACCGACAATGGGACTCACAATAGAAAGAGACAAAGTAAAATGATTTGTAAAGAATGCATGCCAGTAAATTAAAAAGGAAATTGAATTTTCATTTTTTCATATGAATCAGCCAAAGGCTTCCTAATGAAAGACTTCCTAATGTCCTACTGATTGAGAATTAAGTCATTTCCAACATGAGAGCTGAAAAAGCCTCTTGGACCGAACATCTGGACAAAAACATATCAATATATATAATAGAGACAATTCTCCATAACTAATTAATTATTTCACTAAGGAACAAACATGCATTCCCCCAGATATCAAAATATCCAGCGAGATGCATCCTAAATTTTCCTATCCTTCTATTGATACCTCGTATATTGAAGACCTTCTCTATGGTACTGATAGCATTATTTCATTGGGCAAAGAGAGATAGCTTTGGAAGCATGAATCTAAGCAATTTCACAGGGAAAATGGGAGGAAATCAACAAAGACTCCTAAAATCAAGGTTTTAAGCTCCAATGGGATTGAGGGCATCTTGGCCGTTCTGTCCCATTCTCATGAGAAAACATGACTAGGATAGAGTCGGGACTTTGAAACCCATCAATGCAAGAAGAGAAGAAGGAGGAAAGAAAGAAATGAAGGAAATATGAAGAAAAGGTAATAGTGAAAGGAAAAAAGAAGAAGAAAAAGAAAAGAAAGAAAGAAAGAGAGAAAAAAAGAAAGAAAGGAAGGAAAGAAAGAAGAATGAAAGAGAAAGAAAGAAAAAGAAAAAAAATAAAGAAAGGATGGCATAAGAAAAAGAAAGAAGAAGAAAAAGAAAAGAAGAAAGGCAAAAGAGAACGAAAGAAAGGAAAGAAAAAGAAGGGCAGCCAACATGACGTCTCATTCGATTGAGAAACCGCCACCAAGATAGGGCAGCCAACATGACGTCTCATTCCATAGAGAAATTGGGACACCCTCATCTCATGGAATTTAAAACTTTACTTAAAATAATATAGATAGCCAAATTCTTAGATGAGAAGCAAGATTTATTTCTCATGAATCAATGGAAGATGAGAATTCAAAATTTTTTTATGTTAATCTAATTGCAGAAAATGTGAAAAACCTTTAGCTCCATAGTGCAAATGTATCTACCTTTTGGTTCCAAGTGAAGTTCACTCCCTTGTTTAACTAACATAGCCCATGTTAACACCATCCTTGCCAGTCCCAAGCCCGAATGAGAAAGGTGTTGGGTTGATGCCAGGTTGGTAATTGGTCATAACATATATATCAAAAACTTTGAAATAGACCCAAATTGTGAATTGGGATCCATACAGCCAATATTAAACAATTAGAAAAGGGCTAGATGGTTATGATGATGAAGTTCACGTACCACAAATATATTAGAGAATTAATCTGACTTGGTCTAGATGGTACCCAAGGTCTAGCTTTTGGAGCAGACTTGCAAGGCTAATTCTTCCCTTGCCTATGAAAATATATAGCAAACCCATCATATGACAAATAGTTCCATCTTAGCAAATACAGGTGAAAAGTTGGATCAGTCCATATTAGGGGTTGACCATACAGCTGCAATATCTGGTTATAATCTAGTTGAATGATAAAAACATGTTCTTTAGCATTCAGAATGCTGGTAAATGTCTGTCATTCGTAGGTGCTTAATTTTCTCATACCTGAGCAAAGCATTCAACATTTTATATCACCACTTCTTCTTCTTCTTTTTTTTTTTTTTTTGTGGGATTGGTCAGTGAGTGACATCTAATGCAGTACAGCATCTTTAAACTGAACAAATTCACACTAAGGTATACATTCTTAATTTTAGCAAGAAGGATTTGTACTAAAATCCACTTCAATACTATCATCCTATACACATTTGAACACAAAGTAACGCACCGAGACGGCATTCAAACTGGAGAAACTTCATGACGCAATACAGGTCGAAGTACTGATGAAGCAATTGTCACTATTGGAGAAGCTCTCCAATCTCTAATTCTTAAACTAAACTTTTGTCTAACTTACATAAACCTACGAGCTTCAATTTGGAAAACAAAGGGGCAAAAGCAACACAACTTTCTAATGTTCTCTCTCTCTCTCTCTCTCTTTCTTAACAGATCCACTAAATTTTAGAGAGAAAAGAAAACAAGAATATATCTTAGCATGAAAGCGACAGCATTCGCAAAAAAAGAAAAGCCATAACCGGCAAACTAATCTAACTAAAATAGCAAATATTATGCCCAAAATCACAAAAGAAACATACTAAATTTGCAGAAGAAGAAGAAAGAGTGGGGACCAGTACCTTGTCTTGCTATTACTTCAAATTCTCCCATTCCTTGAACTCCACCGACTCGGCGAAGTCGATCCAGCGACAAGCTCCGGAAGGCGCCGGAGGCGACCAACAGGAGCATCAAGCAGGCAAGCAGGATCATTACGGGCCGGAGGAAACGGGAGGCCGGTCTCTTCTCCGCCCCGTGCCGAGAAGCCCCATTGCTCTCCAGATCGGAGGGGCCGGCTGGAGACGACTGATGCCTCCGGATCCGCTTCATGTCCATCACCTGTCCTCTTCACAGGATCCGGGCATCGATTTCATCTGGCATCTCCTGACGGAAATGAATGCGCACAAAAGCGGCCTGGGATCCGATTGAAGTAAAAATACGAGGGAGAAGGGTTGCTTTCGTATTTTAGCCAATTGTTTTCAATGCAGCGTATCCGTGATATTATTAAATAAATAGCATATGCCTCCACAATGCACCGACTGTAATCCCTTTTCCCCTCTATTTTCTTCTTATTTTTAAATTAAATATAAAACGGATATAGTAGAATACCTGACGCAAATTGAATAAAATGTAACAAAGCCACAACAAAATATGGATATTAATGTTACGGTGTTTTTTTCGTTATACAAAAATTTTAATATTATTGCATCTTAGACATATAATACAGTTTATCAGTTTCTTCTAGTTGTATTTTCATTTTTAAGTAAAATTATAATGATAAAAATATAATAAAAATTAATAATCCGCATGACGAGCAGAGTACGTAACTAATAACAATATTACTAATATGGACTATATCGAGAGTGAAGAATTCTATGCAAGCAGGGCCTCTTTTTTAGTGTAGAGAGAGATGAATTTGATTATACTCAAGTAGATCTTCGTCTAAATATGATCAGATCTACATTGGATGATAGAGATCCCATATCAATAATCCGAATCGTTAGATATAATATAGTATCTCTAAATTACTTATATATCAAAAACTATGTGATTTGAAGACTTCTAGCATATGCATCAAATGATCAAAAATATATATAATTTAATATTATTTAAATTATTTATTTTTGATCTATTTGATGCATAAGTTAGGTGTCTTCAAATCATATAATTTTGTATATATAAATAATCTGGAGGTAATAAATCATATTCAATGACTCAAATTATTGATGTGGAATTTCTATATATCGTTCAATTTAGATTCGATAAAATTTGAGTGGAAATCTACTCGAGCATAGCTAATCGAACTCCAAAAATAAATTGCCAAAATTTAAAAAATCAAATGCTAATATAGGATATGGAGGTCCACATAAGTATAATATTTCAAAAATATTCAAGAAGAAATATACGAGGAGCTTATATTAGCCTACATCATCCATCGAGATGATAATATCCCAATTCATGAATATATGATCATAATACATGGAAACGATAAAAAAATATAAAGTATTTGTTAATCCTTTGTAGCCATGCAATTAAATCTCTTGATACAATAGAAATCAATATTATACCAAATAAATATATTTTGAAAAACGTGCTGCAATGATAATAAATGGTTATATTCATGACTTCCATAGAAGAATAATTGACGCTGATATAAAGTTATAGATTTCAAGTTACCAACTTTTGTTCCTAAGATATATCAAAACAATTGCCAGGGTATTAGAATGTGATGAAGCATTCTAACTTGTGTACAATCATTCAGTTTGGTTAAGCAAGAAAAGGGAAGAAATTGTTCAAAGGCAAACTAATTTTGACCAAGCTATTATAGAAACTCCTATCAAGTTACTTTACCTGATACAAACCATAAAGTTGAGGCATACAAATAAATGGTGAATATGAATATTACAATATCAAAAGGACCTAAAAAGAAGGAGGGTCATTATTTATACCCTATCTTAACAACTTGGATGGCAGTTGTTGGGATATACTGACCGCCGACCGACGGACGACTCCGACCGACGGTCCCGACAGACGGCTGCCGACAATATCCGACCGAAGGTGTGTCGGCCGAACCGACCCATGCTGTTCCCGACCGATCGAGCGGTCGAACCCATATTACCGACTCACTGTCGGGGGTGGCAGCCGACGTCCGACTTAAGCAAGACACCAGACCAGCCGACGGTGCCTTCGGGTCATCACCCGACGTCCCGGCAGCCGAATGCCGACCGACCCCACTCATGCCGACTCATCATCGGGCCTACACGTCCGACGCCCGACTTCACCGACCGACCGACCGACGGGTGCCGTTATCGATCGATCGACGGCTATCGACCGACCGAGGATACGTCGGTCGGGCAGACCTTTTCCGCTCTCCCAATCGACTGCACTATGGAGTCCGATGTCCGATTCCTGCAACGTGCTCGACTAACTGTCGGAGGGGCCCAAATTTTCACCCGACGCCCCTCAGCTGGACACCGACCTATGGTCGACGACTCCTCCAATCACCGTACTACTGTCAGAGACTGTCAGTCCTGACAACGGCATGCGGCACTGCCGCCTAGGGGTATTATCCCACCTAGAGCATTGTCAACCCTAGTGATTTGACAGTCCCACGGCGACGTGACACTGTCACAGCGACTCTGACAGTCTACAGTGAGTTGACAATTCCTCAATTGTCTGCGCCATTAATGACGGTGTCATACTACGCTTCACTATATATATCAGGAAAGGCTACAGTGCTAGAGGCCCTTCAAAACTCACAGGCTTGCTCCCTCTCTCTCTCTCTCTCGTTGAGTTCTTTGCTCTCTTCTCGCTGTTGCCTAGTCTCCTCTCTGACTTGACCGTCGGAGGGTCCCCGTCGGAGTTGCCTCCGGTCAGTGCGGACTTTCTTTTGCAGGCACACGTTCCCGGCGATCTGGCGAAGAGGGGATTGGCCGCAACAGATTGGCACGCCAGATAGGGGGGGCAGTACTAATGACAAAGACGAGAGCTCAACGATCGAGAGTCACCGGGTCAGCGAGGCACTCTTCCCACCAGGAAGAGGTCTCTCCGCCACCCTCCGCGGTGAAATCCAGCTCTCCGCACCCCGCGGTCACCACGGAGGTGCAGATCGCGGCGATCGTACGGCAGATGACCGTGCTGACGGATGCGGTCAAAAGCCTCCAGCAACAACCGGCACAGCTGCCGCCATCACCGGTCGGACAACCGACGGTGCGTCCGATAACCTCCAGGAGCAGCCGCCGACGCCCGCGCCGATCTCCGTCGTCTCCGCGGGAGCGCCTGCCACAGTGCTCCCACAGAGAGGAGGAGGCGCGGCCGCGGCGCGATGCCCATCGGTCCCAGTAGCTTTCTCCCTCCCAGCTGGAACGAGCGAAGAAGGAGAAGCAACCGCGAACGCCGTCCGCCTCCCTCTCGGAATCTTCCGGAGACTCCACTCCTGGGGTCTCCAAGCATCGACGGACGGACGACTACGAATGTCGGTTCGAGAAAATCGACCGTCGGCTCGCACAGTTGCAGGTGGACGGGCAGAAGTCTTCGAACGACGTTGACTTTCAGACCGCCCAACCTCTCTCCCGACTCATCCTTGACGAACCGATCTCCAATCGGTTCAAGATGCCGCATTTGGAGCCCTACGACGGCTCCACCGACCCAATCGACCACTTAGAGAGCTACAAAGCTCTCATGACAATTCAGGGGGCAACCGATGCTCTCTTTTGCATCGACTTCCTCGCCACGCTCCACAAAGCTGCCAGGGCCTGGTACTCCGATCTTCGATCGGAAAGTATCCACTCCTTCGGGCAGCTCGAGCACTCTTTCGTGGCTCACTTCAGCACCAGCCGAAAGCCACCGCGAACGTCGGACAGCCTTTTCTCACTCAAATAGGGAGAAAATGAGACGCTCCAGCACTTCGTGGCACGATTCAATACGGCCACACGTGAGGTCCGGGACCTCAACGAAGACATGGCCATCTCGGCCATGAAACGGGGGTTGAGGGCATCCCGTTTTACTTACTCTCTGGACAAGACCCTCCCCCGGACATACGCCGAACTGTTGGAGCGCACGTACAAGTACATGCGTGCGGACGAAAGTGCTTCCGACCGGTGCCTGACTTAAGGCACGGGCCGAAAGGAAAAACGGAAGAAAGGTCGGGCCCCTACTGAACCCAGCAGGCCCTCCATCGATAGACGGGTCTTGCCCCGACGACAGAGTCGGAGACCGATGCATCGCAGGTATGACTCCTACACCCCTCTCCCCGCTCCTCATGCGCAGATCCTGATAGAGATCGAAGGAGCGGAGAATCTACGACGGCCTCGGCCTCTGAAGGCAAAAGGCCCCGACCAACATGGCCGATCGCTGATCGCCGAATCAACGGCTCGATCACCGATCGCCGAACCGATGGCCTCGGCCTCTGAAGGCAAAAGGCCCCGACCAACACGGCTTGATCGCTGATCGTCGAATCAATGGCTCGATCACCGATCGCCGAACCGACGGCCTCGGCCTCTGAAGGCAAAAGGCCCAGACCAACATGGCCGATCGCTGATCGCCGAATCAACGGCTCGATCACCGATCGCCGAACCGACGGCCTCAGCCTCTGAAGGTAAAAGGCCCCGACCAACACGGCTTGATCGCTGATCGTCGAATCAATGGCTCGATCACCGATCGCCGAACCGACGGCCTCAGCCTCTGAAGGCAAAAGGCCCCGACCAACACGGCTTGATCGCTGATCGCCGAATCAACGGCTCGATCACCGATCGCCGAACCGATGGCCTCGGCCTCTGAAGGCAAAAGGCCCCGACCAACACGGTTTGATCGCTGATCGCCGAATCAACGGCTCGATCACCGATCGTCGAACCGACGGCCTCGGCCTCTGAAGGCAAAAGGCCCCGACCAACATGGCTTGATCATCGATCGTCGAATCAATGGCTCGATCACCGATCGCCGAACCGACAGCCTCGGCCTCTGAAGGCAAAAGGCCCCGACCAACACGGCTTGATCGCTGATCGTCGAATCAACGGCTCGATCACCGATCACCGAACCGATGGCCTCGGCCTCTGAAGGCAAAAGGCCCCGACCAACACGGCTTGATCGCTGATCGCCGAATCAACGGTTCGATCACCGATCGCCGAAATCGACGGTCTCGGCCTTTGAAGGCAAAAGGCCCCGACCAACATGGTCGATCGTCGATCGCCGAATCAACGGCTCGATCACCGATCGCCGAAATCGACGGCCTCGGCCTCTGAAGGCAAAAGGCCCCGACCAATATGGTCGATCGTCGATCGCCGAATCAACGGCTCGATCACCGATCGTCGAACCGACGACCTCGACCTCCGAAGGCAAATGGCCCCGATCAACATGGCCGATCGTCGATCGTCGAATCAACGGCTCGATCACCGATCGTCGAAATAGACGGCCTCGGCCTCTGAAGGTAAAAGGCCCCGACCAACATGGCTCGATTGCCGATCGCCGAATCTACGACTCCGTCGTCGGCCTGATCGATGAATCGCCGAACCAACGGCTCGATCTACGTCTCGATCGTCGAGGACACATCGGATTCTACGACGGAGATCGAAGGGGTGGAATATCTACGACGGCCCCCACCTTTGAAGGCAAAGGGCTTCGACTAATGCGGCTGGCTAACTTGCCGACTTAGCTTCGACTAAGAAGGGCAAAATGCCAAGACGATCGCAGTCGCATTCGCGACATACCGATCTGGTCACGACCGATCGAAGGATATTCGGCTTGCCACCGTTTATCATACATCCCGACGCATACGTCCGACCAAGGGCCAGACAATGGATATTCGACTTGCCATCGTTATCCTATCCGAATACGTCGGACGCTACTCGACTATCAGATTCTGCAGAATGAGCGTGTCGACGAGCAACGTTCGGAGGTTGGCCGACCTCCGACCCGACGTGCATGCTCGACCTACAGTCAGGACGATCGATATTGGATCGTTCGTTGATGTGATCACCATTGTCAGGGCAAGACAAGACGGAAAACCACTCCTTTCGTCCGAAGCCGTCGCCCACGTGTTCACGCGAGCCAGCACGACATCGGACTCAGGAGTGGGGGGGGGCAACTGTTGGGATATACTGACCGCCGACCGACGGACGACTCCGACTGACGGTCCCGACAGACGGCTGCCGACAATATCCGACCGAAGGTGTGTCGGCCGAACCGACCCATGCTGTTCTCGACCGACCGAGCGGTCGAACCCATATTACCGACTCACTGTCGGGGGTGGCAGTCGATGTCCGACTTAAGCAAGACACCAGACCAGCCGACGGTGCCTTCGGGTCATCACCCGACGTCCCGGCAGCCGAATACCGACCGACCCCACTCATGCCGACTCATCATCGGGCCTACACGTCCGACGCCCGACTTCATCGACCGACCGACCGACGGGTGCCGTTACCGATCGATCGACGGCTATCGACCGACCGAGGATACGTCGGTCGGGCAGACCTTTTCCGCTCTCCCAATCGACTGCACTATGGAGTCCGATGTCCGATTCCTGCAACGTGCTCGACTGACTGTCGGAGGGGCCCAAATTTTCACCCGACGCCCCTCAGCTGGACGCCGACCTATGGTCGACGACTCCTCCAATCGCCGTACTACTGTCAGAGACTGTCAGTCCTGACAACGGTATGCGGCACTGCCGCCTAGGGGCATTATCCCACCTAGGGCATTGTCAACCCTAGTGATTTGACAGCCCCACGGCGACATGACACTGTCACAGCGACTCTGACAGTCTACAGTGAGTTGACAATTTCTTAATTGTCTGCGTCATTAATGACGGCGCCATACTACGCTCCACTATATATATCGGGAAAGGCTACAGTGCTAGAGGCCCTTTGAAACTCACAGGCTTGCTCCCTCTCTCTCTCTCTCTCGTTGAGTTCTTTGCTCTCTTCTCGCTGTTGCCTAGTCTCCTCTCTGACTTGACCGTCGGAGGGTCCCTGCCGGAGTTGCCTCCGGTCAGTGCGGACTTTCTTTTGCAGGCGCACGTTCCCGGCGATCTGGCGAAGAGGGGATTGGCCGCAACAGCAGTCATAAGTAAACACTGTATAAAAGAGGTTAAGGGATTAGAAAGATAAGAATCACATAACATGGGCCGAAAGAGCAAGACTGATTAAGGGATCCTGCTAGACCTAGCAGGATTTAGCCATGATAGTCTAAGCAAGATAGAGATAGAAATATGGGCCATTGAAGATTGTGATGAGCCAACATGGATGGCTACAAGAGTTCAGCAATTGTAATATTGTTTTTGTTAAGTGTATAAATAATAGATTGTAATCCACATAAAAAGCCTCATGTAGTGAAATAAGTTTACATTTATCTTTAATTATCTTTACTTTATCTTTAATTTTTTTGCTCTTAATTTTTTAGTAGGACTTTAATTTATCCATGGGAGTAGTAGTAGAATACTTTGATCGTAGCCTCAGCTATGCTCTATCATATCATATCTTTATTCTTTCAAATAGATGATGTGATGATCGTGAAAATCTATAAAGATCAAAGTATTATGCTGATATTATGTTCATCATCATTCTTTGAGCATCCTATTTTTGGTTAATCCAATATCGATGGCATATATGTATATCTTCCATAGTCTAGCCATTAGATCTGTCACTCCTATTTAGACAAACAAAGTGAAAGTCTACGCCAATGATTCTCTTTAGCTCGCCCATCTTTCTCTTGATGGAAAGCAGAGTAAACAAGTCTTTCTGACATGCCTGATGGAAAAATCGTGTATCTATCATCATGCCACCATTAAAGAATATTGATATTCCAATGATCATAATATCAAGTAGTCTATCGTACCTTACTGAGGAGCATTTATACTCTTATGTAGGCCATCTGGATTACCTCTTGTAGAGAGTCAAGGATTTTGGTAATCAAAAAATTTCTAAATGAAGAAAAATATTCCCTAAAAAAATCAGTAGTAGATTTCCTAAAATAATTTTCCCCCCTAAATTAATTAAGAAGAGTCAAAATAATTAAGAATAATCCATGGAGGTATTTCTATTATTGTGAGGACTCTAAATGGATGGCTTAATATATTTCCTAAAATTTTTAAATTTTTTGAATTTTTCTAAAATAATTTCTAGGAAGAATAACTTTTTTCTAAAATAATTTCTATAGGGGACCATAAATGGATGCTTTTCTATTATTATACTTTGCTAGATTTAGGTATTTCTGAATATATTTCTAATCTTACAATTATAATACAAAATAATGATAAACAAATGTAGAGCTTCTTTAAATAAATTTTTTGTATATTTCTTTCAAAAATAATTAGAGTCTAGTGCATAGTTATATTTCTAATGGCTTTCTAAAATATTTTTTTTGTGGGAGCTATGAAATAATTTTTTCTCCTAAGTTGATAATTATTTAATAAACAATATTTTTCATTTCTAGATCTCAAGAGTGCCATGATTAAGAGAACCTAAAATATAAAGAATTTTGATTAAAACACTAAAATTATCATGAAATTATAATTTGTATAAAAAAAATAGAAAAAAAGAGATGGAGTAGTCTCTATTCTAATTGGGTGAACACAATTGCTGCACCTCCAACTTGCCATGATGTTAAGAATAATAAAAAATTATTTTTTATAAATATTTTTTAAAAATAATTTCTACATAGGGACGGTAAATGGATGCCTTTGAGGTATTGTATTTTTCTAAAATAATTTTAGATATTTCTAAATAAATTTTTAGCATTACAAGTATAGTGAAAATTAATTATAAAGGAACATAGTGTTTTCTAATTTTTTTTCTTGTATTTTTTTTGAAAAATAATTAAGAAGAGTCTAGTGTTAATGGCTTTCTAAAATATTTTTTTCTTTTATTGGGGAACTCTAAGATAACTTTTTCCTAAGTTGATAATTATTCAATAAATAAAAAATATTGACATGATAAATCATGATTCATTCTAATTAGGTGAACACAATTGCTGCACCTCCAACTTGCCCTTGTGTCAAGAATAATAAAAAATTATTTTTTTCATATATTTTTTAAAAAATAATTTCTATATGGGGACTATAAATGGATGCCTTTTTGTTATTGTATTTTTCTAAAATAATTTTAGATATTTTTAAATAAATTTTTAGCATTACAAGTATAGTGAAAATTAATTATAAAGGAACATAGACTTTTCTATTTTTTTTATTTTTTTTTGAAAAATAATTAAGAAGAGTCCGGTGTTAACGGCTTTCTAAAATATTTTTTTTCCCTATGGGGGACTCTAAGATAACTTTTTCCTAAATTGATAATTATTCAATAAATAAAAAATTATTAATATGATAAACCATGATCCAATTGAACTTCTTAAAACCATCTTAAAACATTTTTCCTTTCAAGATCTCTAGATGCCATGGTTAAGAGAACCTAAAATCTAAGGAACTTTGATTATTGAAGCACCAAAATAGCCATAAAATTATAACATGTAAAACAGAAAAAAAAAAAAAAGGATAACGAGACAGAGAGTTACGTAGTCTCTGTTCCAAATGGATGAATGCAATTCCCACCTCCAACTTGCCATGGTGGCAAGAATTATAAAAATATTATTTTTATATCAAAATATTCAAGTGTTTTGAAAAATGAAAAATTTTTGTATGTCAATAAAATAAGGATTTGAATGACAAGGGTTCCGGCAACTAGTCATGCTACTCCTAAAAATTCAATAATTTTATGTACTACAAATAACCTAAGTTTATTAATTATAGCTTAACCAATACCATGGTAAAAGTAATAAAATATTTTTACATATCGTCTTCACATGGTGTAGGAAAATAATTTTTTGATTGGGCAAAGGATAAAATAAAAAACAATACGCTGCAACATATGATAAGCACCAGCAAAAGCAATTCTAAATCATTTTGCAAAATTCATCATCTTAGTAGAGTCATATTTTTTAGCCTACTCATGGTGTGAGTAGATCTACTTGTCCAGTGGGCTGGGCTGGATTTGGATCAGGCTCAACTCAAGAAAAGTCAGTAATTTTTCAAACCTAGGCCCGACCTTCGGGCTTTCTTTTCAAACCCGAGCCCATTATATATCGGCCTTCGAGTTTTCAGGCTGGGCCTAAAGCTTTTTTTTTTTTTTTTCACTCACCTGCCAGAGTCGACATCACTGGCTGAGAGACGGTGGAGAGGTGGGGAGGATGTTAGGGCCAGAGAGGCGAAAAGGAGGTGGGAAGAGGAAGAGGTGGGGAGGCACAGAGGCGCAAAGAGGTGTGGAGGCATGAGGAGGAGGCGCGGCAGCAGGGAGGAAAAAAGCCCTAGCCTGATCAAGAAGAGCCGAGCATGCAGAAAAAGAGGGGAGGCAGTGCTCAGACGTAAGGCGGTAGTCAAGGGCGATGATGATGGCGTGGAGCTTGATAGTGAAATGGAGGCAGCAGTTAAATCAAGTGTAGGAGTCGGCCTCTGTGGTAGTAGAAGATCCGAAGCTTCAAGCTATCGGTGGGGGTGGGGAGATAGTGGCAGGATTTGTAGAGGTGGAGGTCGTGGCCTTATGAATGGTGCGCTGGTGTCAAACAGTCGAGAATTGGGGATGGGGATAGGGTGGCTGGAGCTACAAATCAGGGATTAGGATCGGGAGAATCAGGATTCTTAGGAAGAAGAGACATAGGGATCGAAGAGTACTTATGGTTATGGAGTTACGGACGGGGTGACTTTTGGAACAGGTTTTGGAATTAAATACGGATCCGGACTGGATCAATATAAATCCGAGCTTGGTCTGTTTAAAAATCTGGCCTCGATTTCTAAGCCCAGTCCGATCTGCTGGGTTGAAAATCATAGCTCAAGCTCATTTTAAAGGGGCCAAGCTTAGGTACATGGGCCGGATGGGTGGTCTGGAGTTTGAGCAGGTCTAGGTGTGACGCGGAAGAGATCTAGTGTTCGTCCTAATTGCTGAAGACACAAATCGGCTCGAGCCTTGTGAGGCAAAACATAAATTTTTTGTTCATGGATAATTAGTATAAATTATCTCCTGAAATAAATTTTTAATTGCATTTTTTTTTTTCTTTTTTAAAAATGGTTCTATTAGTAGCCTCATAGTGGTTTTATATAGTCGAGTACTTTTCCGATGGTTCTTATGTTTCCTGTTCGTGCAATTTTAATTTTGTTCGCTAGAGCATGATGGCTGTGATGCATGCAGCATGGAGTTGGGGAAGCGGGAGGCTTCATGAAGGACCACATATGTGATGATTTTAACAACACAATAAGGCCATATAGTGTGTAGATCATTTTCAGATGATCAGCAGGTTGGTGGAGTCGGTGTTAGTTGTCTAATGGAAGATCCCACCAGCGGTTGGTCCACCACCATTGAAGATGGAAATTTTGGCTTGTTTCCGAAGTGTCGGTGTAACAAGGAATGGATCTTCTGTACATTCCACGGATAAATTCAGATGGTCGGTCATCGGATCTCTTCGCTACCTCATGACTGTTGAGTAATTGTGGAAAATTTTGTTCAACCATTGATATCTTCTCTTCTGCTGGATATACGGTTGCAAGTGGCCTCAAAGGGTTTGTTCAGTCCCCTCAAATGCTTGGTCCTTGAGCATTTTCTTTTTGAGTTGTGCATGTACTTTAGGATATTTGAGTAAATATATGCTTCCACAATCATTTCTCTTACAAGAAATTCTTTGCACACCACCACCTGTGGTCTATAAAATTTGACGTGGAGCATACCGCCTCATCTGATTGGACTACGTAGCCATCATTTTTTCAATACACATTTCATACCAGTAGTTCTACTTTTTCGTTTGAAATTTTGAATGATGAAAATACTCATTCCTTTCTGAAAAAATTATGACATTTTATACCGATATTATGATATTTTACATTGAAATTATGACTTCTTGCATCAGATACCATAATTTTTTTATAGGATGTCATAAAGAGAAAATGATATTTTCATTATTGAAAAATCAATGACGACAATATCCTACCAAAATTATGACATCTTGTGAAAAATTATGACATCATATCTAGGAAGTCATAATTTTAACATAAGATATCATAATTTTTTCTAAAGAAAATGGATATTTTTGTCATTCAAAATTTCAAATGAAAAAGTAGAATTATGGATATTAAATGCACGTAGAAAAGCGGTGGCTACGTGGTCCAATCGGATGAGGCAGTATACTCCACATCGGATTTTCTACATTGCAAGTGGTGTACAAAGAATTTTGCTTGGTACCATAGATCAACCATTATGAAAAGCTCTTAGCCCCAATCACTCATGCTAAATGGTGGCCTAGTATCTTTTTGGACATGAACTCAACCCATGCCCTAATTTTTGAAGTTAGAGCTGGGTTATACATGACCCTGACCAAATCCAAATGACCCATTTGATCTAAAATTTTAGACTTGGATCTAATCAGATCTGGCTAGCTTGATTTTCTAGTGAGTTGGATTTGGATTCAACATTAAAAAGCTATATCTAATCAAGATCAATCATGACTTAGTCTGACCCAACCCATATGTAGCACTACTCATAGGCCTGATCTCTCGACGAAGAAAAGAGAGAAGAAGGCAGACTCTCTGTGACAGGCATCCTCCATTTGTGCACTAGTGCCTCCATGCCTGTGGTATCTCCATCCTCACACAAGCACCTCCATCCTCATGCCTTCTTCCACGTGCCTCGGCTCCATCCTTAACAGCCCTCCTCCATTCTTACAGCCTCGTCTCCTTACTCGCAACGTTGCCTCCATTCTCTCTAGTCTCACCTCCATCCTTGCAGATCGCGGATCTCCTTTAACCACTCATCCTCCGAGCTCAATTCAAAAAGGATGGAAATAGTACTATCAAAAAATAACTATTTTTCTTGCTTCTCCATTTAATTTAGAAATTCATCCATTTCAACATATGACACCACAGAAAAATGGCCACCTTAATGAATTACATTCATAATTTTCTGACATATCACATGATAACATGTCTTTCATGTTGCCATGCCAATTGATCCATAATTTAAAATAACCATGGTTCCCTAGGGGGGTTGAACCATCCTATTTCAAAGCAAGATATATATATATATATATATATATATATATATATATTCCATAGCTAGTGGTGGACCGGATCAACCAGCTTAAGACCTCCAACCATGTCTTCACAATGCCTCACATGCGGGACTATAGCCCCTAGATCAGTGCTTGTCTTTGCTTTGCAATTGTAAGAGGGGGCGAAATGGAAACAAGGTTCCATTGACATGGCTCGACGACAAGAAGGATTACCTGGCATCAATGCGATCCATGGCTTTAAACCACCAAGACCTTGAGCCACGTACCCAAATGTAGACCAGGTTGATGTGATCAACACATCAGTCAAGCTCAAGAGATAGATCTCTGCCCATGCTTTCATCTCATGCATCTCCTTCCCTGTCTGCTCCACTCCTTCATGGCTTGGCTGATAGACGCTAATGATCTCACCAGTGGCAGTTGGATGCTCCCAATACATGCTCCTCACCTTCTCAAAGTACGTAGAATCCAAAGAAGTTTTGAGCACAACTTTTGACTTGGCACCAGTACTACTTGAAGCCACAGGTCCATTGAGACTGATATCAGGCAGAAGCTTTTCCTCTAGAGCACATTTAAGGACCACATCTAAATACTTAAATGGACTTTTTGTTGTATTGAAGACTCTGATCTGCATGCCCACTCGTTCATCAGCCTTGGCTAGATAGGACTGGTAAGACCTGGTAATTAAACCCCACACTGTACGTGTTTGTAGGGTGAAAAAGATAACGTCCCAAATGATGGAAAACAGTATCTTTCTCAGGGAATAACCGACCAATTGTTCTTCTTCATATGCTGGGATTAGAAAGAGGGATGGCACAAAGTACTGATTTGATCTTAGGAGCAGCCAAGGGATGTTTTGAAGGACTTGTTGATCATTTTCACAGAAGAAAAGCTTATCGAAGTCATCAAAATCATGGCTTAGATGTACATACACATAAGGTGGTAGTGACATGTTCGAATTCAATGCACCATTTACTTCATCACTGATAGCCTTTCTCTTCAACATATTTCCAAAACTCTGAGGATATTTTATGTGCAATCTGTTAAACTGGTTAAGAAGAGGGAAATCCGAGGGCAGCAGCCATGAGGTATCAGGAAATGGTTCGCAAAAAAGGTCAGTCATATTTAGATTTTTTTATAAAAATAAATAATTTTTAAAAAAAATAAAAATAAAATATATTTATAAAAAATAGATACCAAATTAATTAAGTAATTTAAACATCAAAATAATGAATAATTAATGAGTAATTTAACGTATATTTTTTTTTTATTTTTCAAACACAAAATCGAAGCAAAAATCAAACCAAAATACCCCAAAATATATTTAAAATAGTCTTCGATGCACGGTGGACTGGCCACTCGATCCACAGATTCAAGGGCATAGTCCATGGAAACAGTATGCGATGCACGATGTGGTCTATGACGGACGGAAGCATTTTCACATGATCGGATGGTGAAGATTAATCCCGAACGCGACCGAATGGTCTGTATTCGTTACCGACTGAGAACTAATCAGATGAAAGATTTCTTTGCACGATCTGATGATTGAAAATCAATCTGGAGTCCGATCTGATAGTTGGTGTTCATCCTGACTGTGAATAGAAAATCAAATACATTGATCAATGCCCTAATTCCATTCGAAGCACGATCCAACGACTGATATCGTTTCTGATTAAGAGGACTTAAACGTTGATTTTTGATCTGATCTGGGTGGTCCAATGAAGATCTAACGGCTAGAATTAATAAATACGGATATAATATGATTTCTAAAGATTTTAGGACTTCTTTTGCTATCAGAAAAAGGTAAAAAATTCACCTATAAATAGGGGGTCTGGAAATAAGAGAAAAGCGTAGAGAAAATCAATAGAAAAATAAGAAAAAAATTAGAGAGGTTTAAGGATCTAAGGAGAAGGAAAAAAATCAGTTCGCTCTATAGAGTACGAAAGAAGAAGAAGAGATCGTCAACCATCTTTTCGATGAGACTGTGCTGATCAACTTCAGATCTTTGTTACAGTTTTATTTTATTTTATTATTTTATTAATTTTTTTATAATTAATTTTTAATTTTAATTAATATAAAATTTATTTTTTTATATTTTTATTTTTTTTATTTTTATTGCAAGTAGATGCTAAGATCTAGTTAGTAAATCTTAGTACCAATTTATTTTATACACTTTAAATTTTTATTATTTATTTTTATTGTAAATAGAAGCTAGGATCTAAATAGTAGATCTTAATATCCAATTTATTTTTTATACTTTTAATTTTTATTTTTTGACTTAAATTATTTTTTTTAAATTTTATTTTTTTTATAAAATTAAAAATTTCAAATCAAAATACTGTCTTCTTTGTGGATTTGATCCGACTCACTACTCTTTACGTATTTTTAATTTTTATTGAAGTTGAAATTAATTTGATTATCATAGTGTCCTAATACAACATCGTGACCCTATTAATGCCAAATAGTATGCAATCGAGAATCGATAAAATACAATGGTTAACGTAGCCTATTATCCATCCTGAGATTTGGCACGATCCAGTTACATCTTGTGCATACAATATGTAGACCATTTTTTTTCAAAGGATGGGAAATAGCACAATTTTTTTTTCAAAAATAAGTGGTGGACATGAGAATAAGCATTAATCAGATGGATCAAAAAAATATAATCAATTTTTATATGAGACATGGGCTCAAACCCAAATTAAACCACTTCAAATATTATGGTTAGTTTGATTCAAATCTCTTGTAGATAATACATAGAGATATTACTAAAATCGGATAGTGCTAACTTCGCCCAACAAGATGGAAATGCCTCAATTAACTTTATGGGCCGGTGCTAATATAAATGCAAGACACCTCTACATGAGCCATATTCAAATTGAGAAGATGAATCTGACCAAGCTTAAGTAAGGACATATCTTATCCTTATGAATATAACTATGTAACTTAATTATAAATGAACTATAAAATTAAAGGGGACATAAAAATTTTGTTTTGGCCAATCTTGTATCTTTTTCTCTCTTCCTAATTGGATTATAGCATTCCTTTGGCAAAAGGTTAAATGCCTCATTTGCTCTATATCTTATATAAATCTGTTATGATAGTGGATTAAATGTCTCAATTTTTTCTATAGAAGCAGAATATAATTTTTTCTATAGTGGATTAAAAATTACACTATAGAGGCAGAATATAATTTTTTTTTATTTTTTTTTGAATTTGATATAATTTTAAAATTTAAAATCTATCTTCATCGTTCATTATCTAAATAATTATTGTTAGAGTATCGTCATAAAAGACTATCTTGATCCGATAGCTCTAGGTATGTCGATCATTAAAATTTGATTTCGACGGTCACGAATGACCGAATGATGATCTAATAGATAGAGAACATCGATAGATCCAAAAACTTACAACGATGATCTTGATGATATTTATATTATACTATCAAAATTTTACTTTAATCAAACATCATTATCATGGTCAATTTAGCATGAAATAATTTAGACCATTAAATAAAAAATGAGTGATCAAAAGATCAAACGACGTCTGATAATAAGATGATTTTTTAGATAAATAATTTTTTCTACTACTTTAATTATTTATATGATGGTGATTGCAAAATTCAAACCGCACATATATGAACGATCCAAAATTATATGTCTCTTGATTCTCATTCTTAAAGTTTTTAAGTAATTATACTTGTGCTTTTATTAAATCTGCTTAATATGAATGGTTCATATATATACAATTTAAATTTTATAATCATCATCGTATAAATGATCAAAGTAGTAACAAAGATCATTTATCTAAAAAGTCATCTTAATCGAATGCCGTTTGGCCTTTTGATCATTTATTTTTTATTTAATGGCTGAAATAATTTCGTGCTAAATTGATCATGATAATGATATCCGATTGAAATAAAATTTTGATAGTGTGCTACAAATATCATCGAGATTATCGTTGTAAGTTTACGAATTCATCGGTGGTCTCTATCTTTTAGATCATTACGTAATCGTTCGTGACCGTCGAAATCAAATTTTATTAATCGACATAGCTAGGACTATCGGATCGAGCTGATCTTTTGTGACAATACTCTAACGATAATTATTTAGATAATGAATGGCGAAGATGGACTTTAAATTTCAAAATTATACTATAAAGATAGAATATAATTTTTTTCTATTTTTCTCTAAATATGGTATAAATTTAGAATTTAAAGTCTATCTTCACCATTCATTATCGAAATAATTATCATTAGAATATCATCATAAAAGACCGTCTCGATCCAACAGCCCTAGATATGTCGATCATTAAAATTTGATTTCGACAATCACGAATGACCGTGTAATAATCCTCACTTGCTTTGTATCTTATATGAATGCATGTTGTGATAGTGGATTAAATGCCTTAATTTTTTATATCGTCACTATTATGTCATTACTGGTACTCTCAATTCTTATAGTGCCTGCAAATGACATTTACTTGATGCTAAATTTTAATATCACTAAGGGATTTCTAGGAAAAAATTTTTCTCTAATATAATTTTTAAAATTTTTAAAAAATCTTAATAGCACCAAGGGATTCATCCCCTAGTAAATCTCTAAGGGACACAACTTCCCTCACAAATCCCTCAGTGAAAATTATTGAAGTAATCACTTACTGATCCCTTGCAGATTACTGAGGGATTTTCAAAGAATTTATCGAGGATAATAAATCCATCGCAAATCACTTAAAGATTCTTCAGTAAAACTAGATTTTGAAAATAACTTAATATCCTTTGAAAATTCTTTTGTAATCTCTCAGTGATTTTCCGAGGGATAAATCGTTTGGTAATATCACTCACTGAAAGGCTGATTTCTAATAGTGTGTTATTGCTGTCTATTGAGACAAAATGCAAACTTTTAATTTTTAAAAATTTATTTAAGCAAATAAATTGAATTTATTTTAATTAAATGATTCATCACTTTTCATGTCATCAATCTGATTATTTCTTAGCATCCTGAAGACGAATAAATTGCTTCTCCAAAGAAAAGTCAATTTTATACCTTTTCTAAAATTTTAAAATTACTATTTAAAATTGTCAAATCACTTCCATTGTCATTTTTATCCAAAACGAGGCAACCATCATCCTCGTTGTTGCAGGGCTTCCCAAATCCATGCAGCCTTCCACAAGGTTGAAACGTCCAGTCGCTTTGTGTCGGTAGAGTTTAGAATGAAGGAGGTTGATTACTATTTTTCCCTTTCATGCCAAGTTTTGCGGTCCTTGTTATTTTGCTACTCAAGTGTTATTTTTCCCGTCTTAGGTATCAACCTTGCCATAAGATGCTTCTTTCTTTCCAATTTGTGTGGAGGTTAAGTGATTTCTTGGTTGTTCACATTGATTGGATTTGTTTGGTGCATGGAGTTTGAGAATGGATTTTTAGGGCTATCTGATTTATGTGCATATCATGTGTTTAACAATTTATTTCTGAGGGCTGCTTTGGCTTTATAATGGGACTGAGCAGCTTCTAATGGTCATTCCAGCCAAGGCTTGCCTAATTTGCTTAAATGATGACTGGGTTGTAGTTTTGAGGGTGTCAATTAACATTTGTGTTGTATGTTCAATAGTTGTCCTTTAGGGATGGATGACAGCCAACTTTGTTGCATTCAAGCCATCTCTCTTGTTTTCTCTCTCCCATGTTCTGTCTCTCTCTCTCTCTCTATCACCCTCTCTCTCTCTCTCTCTATGGTTTGGTGGACCCTTGCAGAGAGCCAATTCTCAGTGATCTTGATTGATCTTGGTAAAGCAGCCTTTGAACCGTCTTGTTAGTCGAGCATTATGTTGGACACCACCATCTAGCTAGCCTTATCCTTCTTCCACCTTAGTTTGGACATGAAACTACACTCCCAGCAGCACCCCCATCTTAACCTATTTAGGTGCTTTGGGATTTTCTGCTTTGTTGAGCTTCTAAGATATAACAAAATTAATTGAATTTTAATGATCTTAAATAAGTACTATAGCTGATCTGCCTAATTGAAGTAGATATTTGAAGCAAGAAGAGATAAGTAACCTAGCTTCATCATGTTTTCTATTCACACTTTGTTAGAAGAAATAATCTTTGTAATCTACAAATAGTTTATTAATTTTTTCTTATGTTCTTTGCTTTCTATTTTAATAAAATGGGTCAAGCATGTTATTATTACTATTCTAATTATTTTATTTTGAGAAACGATATAAGAATGTAGTATGTATTTGTTATTCTTATAAAGAAGTTAATTTTGAATTCATGATCTATTTTGAGTAATGAATTTGAAAATTTTGACTACGTAATGTGTGAAATGGCTGACCTTATCATTGGAGATTAAATATTGGCTCTATCGACTTTTAAATTTGTGAAACTAGTTTCAACAAGAAGCCACTAGTGATTAGAATAATAACATTTGTTATCTATTAATTATCTAATGCTTGGTATACCCTGCATCTGTCATATTCATTATCTGACCCATGCCACTATGTTACATGGCCAAAGTCTGATATTGTGTTTAATATCAGTTTATAATTTATCTTATATTTTGAGATATGATGAAAAGTAAAGTTTCTTGCCCAATCAATACTATGTTTTAAAATTCTATAGATTATTTATTCATTTGGCATGTTTAGAGTACCCCAGTTTTGAAGCATTATATTGCTCGTTGGACTGGTATAGCTCATTATCTGTTATTTTCTACTTTTAGGTTCTAAACTATGAATGGCACTGGACTTGCAAAGTGTGTGCTAGATTGCTTAGAGTTTCTATTGGACATAGTTTTCTTTGATTATTCGTGTTATTTGGACTTTTTATTAGTTTAATTTGGTTTAGTTTACTTTTGTTTTGTTTTGAAAACTTTTATTTGGTTTGAATGGTGTTAATATCCTGTAACATTATGACTCTTGTTATTTTGGAATATCTATTGATGAGAATGATGGATTAGATTTTCATTACATTAATTATCCAAGATTTAGGAAATTTTGCTATTCTTTGGATATTTGTTTGACTTGATTTAGTCAATTGATGAGGTAGCCTTGTGTGCTTGTATGGTCTACCTTATAAACATGTGGCATCTATTGCGCTTTTAGTTGGGTGTGTGACAGATACGTAGTCTGATTCTAGTAGGAAGTCTCTTCAGAAGGGTCTTTGATTAAAAATGAAGTATTGTTTCCAGTGGAAGTGGGATAGCTGAATTTTCATGTGGCATCAAGGACATGAGCCTTTTTGTTGGTTGAGTTTAGAATGGGACGAAATAGCTTGGAGTTGGTGTGAAAGGCTTTTGGCTGTTGTGTCATCCTCTTGCAATGGATCCTGATGCTTTGGATTTGGCCATCAATTGTTTAGTATTATCGAGCGGTTGGTCTGATATTATTCTCCGAATTGTCTTGTCAAAATTTATATTAATAAAAATTTATTTCTCTTCATATATATTTTTCTTTCTGCAGTTATCTTCTATATTATTGTTTGTACCCGTTGGTGATGATCCTAAGCCAGCCAATCTTCCTTCGCAAGTGATCATGCCACACTACATACTGTCCGATGGTGCAGATTTTCTACAAGCTATTGAATTGGTCGGTACCACAATCCCCCGTTCAAACTCTCGTCTTTGCTTCTGGTAAGCTCAAACCCTAGTTTCTTAAGAAACCTTTTTGAAGATGGTATTAGCACCATTGGATTCTTCGAATGGTGATAAGTTTGCCATCCGCTGTTTGGTTTTGATGGTAAGGTGTTCGTGCCATCGGTTCATTCTGATGACTAAGTCCAGTCATGGGATGATCACCAGTACGTCCAGGGTCTGCATGATCCCAATCAGTCGAAGTCTTCTTTATTTCTTCTTAATATCGAGTCACATCATGGATTTCTCCGTTTTGTTCTGTGGCTTTCTCTTGTGGGTGTTTGTTGAGGGCTGTCCACAGGTAGAGGCTCAATTATTTGGGGTGTGGCCCCTGCATAGCTTGCCTTGCTTTTGCTTGTTGAGTAGGTTTTCCTGGAACTTCTTTAGGTTGTCATCATGTAGTGTTTCAGTTGGTTTAAGGGTAGTTCGTAACCCTTCCTTTGGTCTCAAATCCGACCGTCCGTCTCTTCTACGGAATGTGCGTATAAACCCGCTATTTTCTTCATAAAAAAGAAAAAGGAATGCAGCATGAATGTTAAAACTGATTTCCATATTGGTGTTCAATCTTGAATAGATTATAGACAAAGGGATTTGTCTATTGTTGTTTATTTCCTTTCATATGGAAGTTCTCTCCTGATGCATTAGAACCTCTACTCAGCCTCGCTTCAGTGGTCATTTTGTTTTGAGATATTTGTTCTGCACCTCTTTTGTTTGGCCTGAATGCCCTGCTCTCTTCCTTGTTGATCAGCAAATTAAGTGGTTGATCTACTTGACTTCTCATACATTCTGGCCTTCTCTGGATTCGGATAATTAATTAGAGGGGGCATACAATATCTGCTTTGTTGATAGGAATAGGAGCACGAGAAGCTAAGTTAGTCCCGCAATCCAGCAACTCTTCTAATTGGATGGAATTTTTTTATTCATTAGGAGCTTGAGAAGGGATTAGAAAATAATTTTCCCATCAGATTGCCAGGTTTGGAGCAATATACCGATATGTTAGACACCCCAAAAAAGCATTCTAAAGAACTACTATGAACCAAAAGCTGCTATATATTCTATTTCCCAAGGATCATTATCTTCAAAATTTTACATCCTTAATTTTTTAGATGATTATATCATTCATGCAGATTCAAATTTTGATGTGCTCAAAATGATTACTTGGAATTTTAAATTATTCACCATTTAAAATTAAATAACTTATAGAGTGATTGAAGTTTATGACATAAGCAAGAGAGCAGTGTTCTTGTTTTAATAATAATCATTTTGTGGGGCAAGATATGATATATTTATTTAAAAATTCTGCAGCTCAGCCCATCTATTTACTTGCCCGCTTTATACATTCTGTAACATGATCGCCTCTAACCAACAAGCATTAGGTTCCAGCAAAAAACAAACGTCAGACATCTTGTTATGAACTTCCACATGCGAATGCTCTTTCCAATGTTAGTTTTCTTGCAGAACTAGTATCATATTCCAGGATTTGAACAATTTATGGGGCTTCAACCAATTGATCCATATCGGATTACATGTTTTAATTTTCCTTTAATGTTCTTAGTTTTTTGGCTATGTGAGTAACATGTATTTTGTTTGGAATATGAAATTCCGTTGCGGAGTATGGTTAGACACCAGGTAGTGAATGCATGCTTATCATTATTGAGATCTACTTACAATCAGCAAATTTAAGTAAATTTTGCTTTATTTATATTTCTTGAAAAAGGATCTCTATACATAATATATATATGCTGTAACTTATTATTGAGAAATAGAAAATACTTTAAGTGGTGACACATCGATTACAAGAACAGGAGTTGATAATTGAATATCCAAGCTAAAATTTCCTAAACTTCTTCTCTTTAGCAGAATTGCAATATAATTGTGAATTTATAGGGCAGAAGGGTGTTGGTATTTGTAGTTGGTAGACTCATCACACATTAATTAGTTTGGTTGAAGACTGTTTGTGTAGAATGAAGCTGTAATTTCTCTTGGAAATGACTGTAGGTCGTGTGGGTTAAGAAACTAGGCATAATAATCTCCTAATCCAAGATATATGATCATTCAGTGTGGTGGTCACCATGATATTGAATTTTAATGGCTACTTATCTGGACCACTTTTTTTTTTTTTTTTGTCAAATTTGGAAGATATTAAGATTAGCTATTCTTAGAAGAGGCTTCTGTAGGGGTTTGTGTGCGATCATGATTTGGAACCTTCCAGAAAATCAAAATTAGTCAATGACTTTGTTTTAGAGTTCACCCAAACTAATGTTAAGATGTCCTTACTCTGCTTACGAAGGCTTAGTTTAGGTTATAGAATTCAAGTTTAAATTCTTAGTATTTTTTGTGAACCTTAACGGCTATACGCGTTCAATGCCAAATATAAGCAACACACCATCTATAAGAATGGCAATCATCATCTAGACAAGGTTGACGATGACGAGTACAAGCAGTAGCTGTTTATTAGAATTCAAACAACTTAGATGTATTGGTTAAGTTCTTAAAATCGTAATTATTATGATGGTTTAAATATTTATTATGATATGTAACTATACATGTTCCAATGAAGGTGAGCCTTGGTGCCCTGACAAGAATTCTTCATTAATTGTGACCTAGAGGGCACACCTTTGAAACATGAAAAAAAATCTCTCCATACATAAAGATAAAATGATGCACGTTTGACCCTCTCTGAGCCCCATAATGATAGGTGCCTCGTGCATGCGGCAACTTCTTTTCTTTTTCTTTTTTTTCTTTTTTTTTTCTTTTTTTTTTTTTTTTGGGATGAGAAGGGAGGATAACCCACCCATATATATAAGGCAACCTTTTTTTTTTTAACTATAGATATTTCAGTGTAGGAAAAATTACAAGACCCCTCCTGTTATAGGCCGATGGGGCTACCCAGATTGGACATGATCATTTTTTTTTTTTACTTTTCATGTTTGTTTTTATGCATTAATCACACTGATGCTAATGGTTTTTTTAGCTTTGCGAGGTAGAAGAAAGAAACTGGCCGAGATATTGACTGCATGACCATGTGGAGTTCGACTCGATCACAAGGTAGAAAATGGGTCGATAGAGACGTTGAGAAGTCTAACTTGAGTTGTTTGGAATAACACACAATGGTTAAGTAAAAATATCAGTAATAAAATCTACTTCTGATGTAGCTGAAGATGCAAATGTTGGCAAATGATCGCTCAAAGGTTCAAGTCATCCTACAATTAATAAGATCTTTATGCAAATAAATTGGCGCGTCACCTGGCCTTAATTATGTGCGGTCCCCTTCCCAACACTGGACCATGGTCCATTAATTGGTGGCTAAGGAGGCCAGCTAGGAGATGAGACAATTATTGGAAACTACCACAAAAAGAGCAGCAGCGAGATGAACAGTGTGATAGGGAACGTTGATGGTGGTGTAGTTCCTGGTGGTAGCTGAGCTGACAGGTCAATGTCTCACTGAGACAACCATCAGATCAATACTCTGTACCTCAACAATCATTGAATAAGGTTTGTCTTTCATTAGACTTTACTCCTAAATTCTTCAATTTACAAAGTTGCGTTTGACTTTAAGAGAACAGACATATGGTAGATGTCATGATCTTTATAGAAATGTCGCTTTTACAATTGGATGAGCCAAAACTTGATGTTATTTTCCTCCATTTGATTTCTTAACAGGAGGAATTTGAATGGATTCACTTAAATTATGTAATTTTAAGAATGCATCTATTACCTATCATGGTCATAAGCTTGTAGCCTGCCTGGGATGATTTCTTTCTTGTCTTTTTCCTTTTGGTAAACCTGGGATGGTTTCTACTATTAGGAATACCAGCAGTTTCAGATCAGAAGTAGATACCTGTATCAGAAGCCTTGTTATCTCGCATCATCGAATTGTAATTTGATAGTTCTTGTTATCATTGTTATAATGCGTCATCTTAATTGTAAACTTTGTGACCATACACAGGCACTAATTGAACTCAAATGACTACTAGGTCAACGCAAGACATGGTTTCTATACATAATGAGTATTTTATTACCATGATTCTAGGATTTCTTTTATGTCTAGCTCTATTGCTTTTATAGACCGATATTCTGACCCAGTGTATGTAACTTTCGAACTTTATTTTTGATATCTATGTTCTAATTGAGGTTCTTTTTTTTTTTTTTCCTGTTTATAACTTGCTTTACATTCATGGCAAGGCCTGCTTCTTCTTGTCCTTTATTTTTGTTTTTCATGTCTCTGTAAATAGTAAGTGATTTGAATCTAATATTTTAGATGATATTACTTGAAATGACTGAGCTTTTAGATGTTTTGGAAAGTTGCTGATCAGGTTGGAAGTGTTTTTCTTCTTAATGTGATTATAGACTGATAAGAAGAGTTTAATATCTTGGATGATATTAATTGCATGTTGCAAATGCAATGTGCATGCAATAAAAAGAGAATATGGACTTTTTGGGAGGCAACCCAGTTCCAGCTTTTGCTTTTGCTTTCCTTTGTATTTTGTTTAGGTTAATTGAGGCTTACTTCGTATCTTTTATAGAGATTTGAAGACAATATTGGCTAAGTTAAGGGGAGAACTAATTTTGAAAAGATGCCTGGATCAAGTGACATCTCTTCTTTTCTTTCTCTTTTTATGCACCCTTTATTTTTTTTACTCCATTGAGGACAATGTCGATTAAGTTGGGCATGGGAGAATAATAAAAATTTATGAATTTTTTAAGTCTTTAAGTAAGTTAGTATTTAGTATTTAAGCACCTAATTATACTTAAGAATCAAGTTAAACCAAATATTTTTAAAAAAAAATTGATGTACAAATTAGAGAGTTTGTGAGATATTAAGGGATCAAGTATTAAGAAAACTCAATAAGGAGTTAAGTTTAGAACTTAAACAGTTTTCTTTGAGCATTTCTAAATTTTTCTACCAGCATCAAAGAAGAGTTTACTTCTTATGAACTTGTGTAGGGTAACTATACATTTTTTCATATATTTTAAAAAAAAAAAAGCTTCCAAGTACTTCATGCTAAGTAATCGGACCTCTTTATCTAAGCAAGCATTGAGTTTCATATCAAAAGATATGAAGGACAAATAAGCTTTATTGTAAAGCTAGTTTTAACTCGTATCCTGTTTGATTCGAGCAAGTAGGTCCGAGGGACATTCTATACCTAGTGTCCTAAAGCCATCTGGTTTGAGAGTCATTGGCTGCAAACTCACTACATGGGTCAAACAGAAAGCTTAAGTTGTTAAGACACTCAATAGCAGTACAATATTATATATATATATATATATATATATATATATATATATATATATATATATATATATAGACACACACACACATATATATATTCAATAAATGAATGATCGAAGTAACAATATACTTGTCCATATGAAGATTAACGATTTAGCGATAAAGATAAGAATAATTTAGAAAAGTTCCGAAAAGATTTAGTATTCTTAATTTAACTCTTATATTGATTAGTATTAATACTCCAATGACATACCTCACTCACGCTCCACTAAACATCAGTGATTCATTTTAAAAATTATTTGGTGAAATTCAAAACTTTAAGTTAAATGGCACTTAATTCTAAATTCTTTCTTTACTCGAGGACCAACAAAGTTCAAGTTGGAAAATATAATAAGTGGTATATTTTTATATTTATTGAAGATATTTTTGATAATTTAAGGTGCTAACATCTTCTTAAAAATCTATTTCATGAATAAATTAGATTTTCTTACAAAAATAAATAATTTTAAAAAAATATGAAATTAGAGCATATTTATGAAAAATAGATGTTAATTTAATTGAGCAATTTAAGTATCAAAATAATATAAAATTCTTAAAAAATTTAATGCATATTTTTTTTTTATTTTTCAGGCAAAAATTGGAGCAAAAAATAGAGCCAAAATATCTTAAAAAATCTTTAAAATAGCCTCCGATGCACGGTAGACCGACCGCTCGATCCACAGAGCCAGAGTGCGGTCCATAAGAATAGTTTTGCGGTCCATAAATGTGGCTCACAGAATTTCTTTCTCTATTTCAGGCTTGAAGACTCTAGTGGGTTGTTTGACAGACTTTGTGTGAGCGTACTCCCTAGGCGGAGTGTTTCACGCATTAGCTGGGCCCAGTAAGAGAAGGATTCTGGACACAATCCAATGGCTGACATCTATTCCGACCCAGATCCGACGGTCCACGTTTGCTGTCGATTTATAAGAGGAGGTTTTGCACGATCCGACGGCCCAGAACCAATCCGAACCCAGATCGGACGGCTACGATTTGATCTGACTTTGATAAGGATTAAAATATTAATTTTTTATCAAATCTGGGCAGTCCAAGCCTGATCCGATTGTCAGAAAAATTTTTAAAGATTTTTATACGTTTTCTAAGAGTTTTAAGACTCCTTTTTCTATCAAAAAATATGAAAAATTCATCAATAAATAGAAGATCCAGGAATAAGTCTTAAGAAGAGAAAAAATCAAAGAAAAAATAAAAAAAATAAAGAAAAAAATCAAGGAGCTTTAGGGATCAAATATTGGGAGATTATGGAGCTAGAGAGCTTGATGTGTAGCTAAATCCCTTCAATCCAAAAATACGATGAAGCCTGTAAATGAATTTTTATTTTTTTTACATTTAATTTTTATGTAATAAAATTATGCTTTTATTTCATATCTTTTTATTTTCTTTTGAGGTATTGATCCAGCCTACACGGCCTATACCCTCTATTGACGTGCCGTGATCTCTGGATATGGTACGTACTTTAGAGAGATAGATCGTAATATATGAGATTAAATCTTAGATCTTATAATTGAATTTAGATAGTTTATACTCTAATAGGACGAGTTGTGATCTACTGATACAGTCCGTACCTCTTAGAGATAAGTTATGCTAATACCTTAATTACAAGAATTAATATTACAACATAAAAAAAAAGAAGAAAATAAATCTAATTTACATGGTGGATTCAAAATTCTTAAGTTATTTCTCTGAATTATTTTTTTCATAAATTAATTCATACTTTTAATTGAATTCTTGCTATTTTATCCTTCTACAATTAATTCTCTTTGATTTTTTCTTTAAAAAAAAAAAGAGATAATCATCGAAGATCTCCGCAAAAATGATCCCGACTCACCCTATCTATATAGTTTGAGTTGGTTTTTATTCTTGACCACCTACGACAGCGATCAAATTTTGACATTGTTATCGGAGATCTAGGCATGATTATTCTTTAAAAAAAAAAATTCTTGGTTTCTTTCTAACTTGCTTAGTTCCTTAGTCAAACTTACTTTGTTAAAAAAAAAAAATCTCTACATTGACACCTCATAATCTACTTAAGAAATTAGATACTTAATCATAAAATTTAAAAAATAAAATAAATCAATTTACTCTTAACGAACTATCAAATCTGGTCACCTTTTCTTTTTGCATTGCATAATTCCATAAAACATCTTAAGGGCACAAATCCTGAACAAGATAAGGTGGAGATTTCATCACCCTTCCTTGGCCCACAAATCACCATCCTGTATATTGCATTGACCTAAATCTTAACTTAAAATCAATTAAACGTTGGCCCCTAAGGACTTTCAAGCTCAATAGGACAATGGATCCTAAGATTAAGATCGGGTTAGGGTTATTCAGTTTGACTGGTATCTAAAAAGGTAGTTCAGAGACTACGTCCTGAAGGAAGGTGGTTATTTAATTGGTTTCGTTCATTTATCTGGCCAACTCAGTTAGTATCTAAGAAAAGTAACAGGGGATCCCCACCAACCTTATACTTACCTGACCAGTTGAGTGGCTTATTTTTTACCTGAAGTGCTCAAAGGCGGTCTTGATAGTTAGGAGCTATCTAGATCTAGGGTTATCCTTAGCTGGGATTAATTGCATAATGTGATTACTAACCTACAAACTTGAACCCTAATTAAAATACTCTTCTCTAACGTCTCTAGATTTAGGACTCCTTAGAACTCTCATCTCTAGAACTCTTCTTTTTCTCCTCTTTTTCTCTCATATATTAAATTAAAAAAATTAAAAATTAAAAAAAAATTGCTTGGACAAAACGAAAATTGTCAAACACAATCTAAAACCTACAAGCCTACAAGGTTATTGAAGAAGAAATGGATTCCAATAGATAACCTAGAACTCTGCCGGACCTGTGTTATTCGATTAGCTCTGTCCAACCGTCTAAAATTAGATCCTCGACTAACAATTTTATAATTGATTCTCAAACGATTAACATGCATCCTACATTCACTGAAATTGAAAATTCATACATTTATTCAAGGGAGTTTAAAGATACTCGAGTTGTAACTTTGACCAATAGAATTGAAGCTTTAAAATTTAAAAGACATATCCAATTTAATCAAGTGCTAGCACCCATGTGCATTGGATATGATGCACCAGATCATATTGTAGAGGAGTGTCCTTATTTGATGAACCCAACCCAAACTGAGCTCATACAGGAGAGTGCATTCAATGAAAGCTACATAAATGAACCTTATGCACCAATCTATAACCCAGGATCCGAAAGTCATCCCAATTTTATATGGTCACAAGATACAACATTAGGAGCCCATAATTTTTATCAACCCTATCTATGGTCCAACCAAACACTGAATGATCAATCAGGTTTAGATCCTGAGAAAGGAGTCAACACATTAGAAAAGAGTTTAGATATCTTAGCGCAACCAACCTCAGACATTAAAAATACTCTCAATAATTTCATGCAAATCACTGATCAGTTATTTAAACAATTGGGTCAATCAACTATAATGGTTAGTAAACTAGAAGAGGATAGATTATCAAGCCAACTAGAGGATGATCCTAGAGCTCAGAATGGTGTAGAACTTAAAGACAAATTCAATCAATTGAGAATATTCAGGTCTAAGGAACTGGAGGAGATATCCGAAGTTGATGATAATAATGAGGTATCCACACTTAGTGACCATTACACTCAGCTAAACCCAAAATTAATTGTTGAATCCCTCATGACACTGATTGAACTTCTGCTTAAAAAAAAAAGAGACAACAATAGGAGATCCAGAAATACTTCCTCAGCACATCGAATATATAGATCTAGATCTCTTAAAATCCCGACTAGTACTTAAGTTAAATCTAGATCTAATTATAAAGGAAGAATTGTTAGTTATCAGAAGAATGAGTCATATAATGGTCCCAAGTAGAAAGTACCTTGAGGAAGAGCCTGAATTACGTAGAGAATTACAGACTCATGTTAAGATTCGGACAGGAATAGGATAGACACTCTTTTAGCGTCTGACTGAAAAAGTTAAACTTAGCATTTTTTGGGAGGCAACTCAAATTTTTTTTACTTTATTTTAACTAATCTTCATTTTTTAGGAATAAAGGACCGCTCTATGTGGAAGCACCTGTCAATAATTTGGTCTGACTGAAGATAATAAACTTAACACTTTTTGGGAGGCAATCCAGTTCCAGCTTTTGCTTTTGTTTTCCTTTGCATTTTGTTTAGGTTAATCGAGGCTTGCTTCGTATGTTTTATAGAGATTTGAAGATAATATTGGCTAAATTAAGGAGAGAATTAATTTTGAAAAGACATCTAGATCAGGTGACATCTCTTCTTTTCTTTCTCTTTTTATGCACTCTTTATTTTTTTTATTCTATTGAGGACAATGTCGATTAAGTTGAGAGGGCAGAATAATAAAAAATTTTGAATTTCTTAAGTCTTCAAGTAAGTTAGTATTTAGTATTTAAGCATCTGACTATACTTAAGAATCGAGTTAAACTATGTATTTTTTAAAAAAAATTGATGTACAAATTAGAGAGTTTGTGAGATATTGAGGGATCAAGTATTAAGAAAACTCAATAAGGAGTTAAGTTTAGAACTTAAACAGTTTTCTTTGAGCATTTCTAAATTTTTCTACCAGCATCAAAGAAGAGTTTACTTTTTATGGACTTGTGTAGGATAACTATATATTTCTTTATATATTTAAAAAAAAAATTAAGTATTTCATGCTGAGTAACCGGGCCTCTTTGCCTAAGCAAGCATTGAGTTTCGCGTTAACAGGTATGAAGGACAAAGAAGCTTTGTTGTAAAACTAGTTTTAACTCATACCCTGTTTGATTCGAGCAAGTAGGTCCGAGGGGTATTCTATACCTAGTACCCTAAAGCCATCTGGTTTGGGAGTTATTGGCTGAAAACTCACTACATGGGTCAAACAGAAAGCTTAAGGGGTTAAGACACTCAATAGCAGTACAACATTAAATATATATATATATATTCAATAAATGAAGGATCGAAGTAACAATATACTTATCCATATGAAAATTAACGATTTAGCGATAAAGGTAGGAATAATTTAAAAAAGTTCATAAAAAGTTTAATATTCTTAATTTAACTCTTATATTGATTAGTATTAATATTTCAATGACATACCTCACTCACGCTCTACTAGATATCAGTGATTCTTTTTGAAAATTGTTTGATGAAATTCGAAACTTTAAGTTAAATGATACTTAATTCTAAATTTTTTTTTACTCGAGAATGAATAAAGTTCAAGTTGAGGAGTGTGATAAGTGATATATTTTTATATTTATTGAAGATATTTTTGATAATTTATGATGCTAACATCTTCTTAAAAATCTAATTTTATGAATAAATTAAATTTTCTTATAAAAATAAATAATTTAAAAAAATATAAAATTAGAGTATATTTATGAAAAATAGATGTTAATTTAATAAAATAATTTAAACATCAAAATAATATAAAATTTTTGAAAAATTTAATACATATTTTTTTTAATTTTTTAGATAAAAATCGGAGCAAAAAATGAAGCCAAAATATCCTAAAAAATTTTAAAAATAGCTTTCGGTGCACGGTGGACCGGTCGCTCAGTTCACAGAGCCAGAACGTAATCCACAGGAATAGTTTCATGGTCCACAGATGCGGCTCACAGTGCGAAAAGAATTCTGGGCGCAATCCAATGGCTGACATCCATCCCAACCCAGATCCGACGGTCCACGTTTGCTACCGATTTATAAGTGAAGATTTTGCGCCATCCGATAGCTCAGAACTAATCTGAACCCAGATCGGATGGCTACGGTTTGATCCAACTTTGATAAGGATTAAATCGTTAATTTTTTATCAAATCTGGGCGGTCTAAGCCTGATCCGATGGCCAGAAAAATTTTTAAGGATTTTTATACGTTTTCTAAAGGTTTTAGGACTCTTTTTTCTATCAAAAAAATATGAAAAATTTATCTATAAATAGGAGGTCCGGAAATAAGTCTTAAGAGGAGAAAAAAATTAGAAAAAAAATAAAAAAAAATAGAAAAAAAATTAATGAGCTTTAGGGATCAAATATTGGGAGATTATGGAGCTAAAGAGCTTGATGCGTGGCTAAATCCCTTCAATCCAGGAATACGATGAAGCCTGTAAATGAGTTTTTATTTTTTTTCTTATATTTAATTTTTATGTAATAAAATTATGCTTTTATTTCATATCTTTTTATTTTTTTTGAGGTATTGATCCAACCTACATGGCCTATACCCTCTATTGACGTGCCGTGATCTCTGGATACAGTACGTATTTTGGAGAGATAGATCGTAGTATATGAGATTAAATCTTAAATCTTGTAATTGAATTTATATAGTTTATACTCAATAGGATGAGCTGTGATCTACTGATGCAGTCCGTACCTCTAAGAGATAAGCTATACTAATACCTTAATTACAAAAATTAATATTGCAACATAAAAAAAAAAGAAGTAAATAAATCTAATTTGCATGATGGATTCAAAATTTCTGAGTTATTTCTCTAAATTATTTTTTTTTATAAATTAATTCATACTATTAATTGAATTCTTGCTATTTTATCCTTCTATAATCAATTCTTTTTTATTTCTTCTTTAAAAAAAAAGAGAATCATCCTAGATCATCGTGAAAATGATCCCGACTCACCCTGTCTATATAGTTTGAGTTGATTTTTATTCTTGACCGTCTACGACAGTGATCACTGCCTTCAAACTAATAAAGACATTTACTGTTACAAAGTAATGCCATTCAGTTTAAAGAATGCAAGAGCTACTTATCAATGGTTGGTCACCAAACTATTTAATGCATAAATTAGACGTAACATAGAAGTCTACATTGATGACATACTGGTGAAAAGCCTCCAAACTTCTGATCATATTCGAAACTTGAAAGAAAATCTTCGACATACTTTGATGACATCAAATAAAATTGAATCCGACGAAGTATGCATTCGGAGTAACTTCTGAAAAATTTCTCAAATTTTTATGTCACAATGAGAAATTGAAGTTAATCCTGAGAAAATAAAGACTATCATCAATATGAAGCATCCAAGCTCCAAGAAAGAGATACAATAATTTAATAGAAGGATTGCCGCATTCAGTCGGATCATCTCAAAATCGACAGAAAGATGTTTATCCTTCTTCAAGATCTTGAAACAAGCAAATGACTTTTTATGTTCAGATGAGTACCAACAATCCTTTGAAGATCTAAAAAGATATTTGATATCTCTACAATTACTTACAAAATCAAAAGTGGGAGAAACTTTGTATCTCTATCTGGCGACTTCGACAGAGGTAGTTACTTCGGTACTCATCCAAGTGGATGAAAATCGAATTCAACGATCGATTTCTTACACCAACAAGGTGCTTCATAATGCTAAAATAAGATATTCAAGAATAAAAAAAATAATTTACGTTCTGATCATATCATCACAATGACTTCGTCTGTACTTCCAAGCATATTTAATAGTCATCTTGATAGATCAGCTGTTGAAGGTAATTCTATATCGACCAAATACTTCAAGTCGAATGGCGAAATGGACAATAAAACTCAGTAAGTTTGATATTCAATATCAATCATGATCATCAATAAAAGCACAAATTTTAGCCGACTATGTCGTCAAGTGCACTATATCCGATAAGAATCCTGAAGATGAACTCGATGATAAATCGAAGTAAATTGAAACTCCTGAGGCCGACTTAACATCAGTGTGGGGTGCTACATATTGATGGAGCATCCAACACACAAGACAATAGTGCTGGTCTCATCCTCACCAATTCGAAGGGATTGTAACTGAATATGTCCTTCGATTTAATTTTAAAGCCTCGAATAATCAAATCGAGTATGAAGCTCTTCTAGCCGGCTTGAAGATTGCCAAAGAACTTGACATCACCAACTTGAAAGTCTTCACCGACTCACAATTGATTATCAGATAAGTTAAGGACGAGTTTGAAACCCGAGACACTATTATGATGAAATATTTTCAAAAAGTGGTAAATCTTATATCGATCTTGAAATATTTTGAAATCTCTCACATTTCAAGAGCAGAGAATGCTCGAGTTGATGTACTTTTTTGACTCAAAATCACTTCATTCAGCTCGTTCGGTCAGACGTTCATCGAATGTCTCGAACAATCAAATATTGATAAAGTCAAAGAAATACTGTAAATCAATGATGAGCCAAGTTAGATGGATCCAACCATCCAGTATTTGACTGATGAAACTCTACCTGCAGATCTCTTAAAAGCCAAACGACTACGATGGATGACCTCGCATATTTTAATGAATGAATAATCCTATAAAAGGTCATTCTCTCTTTCCTTGCTAAAGTGTTTGAGACCAACGGATGCCGACTATGTACTCCAAGAAATTCATAAAGAAATTTATGGAAATCACTTGGGGGGCAAATCACTGACTTATAAAGTTTTGCGATAAGGATATTATTGGTCCACCATGAAGAAAGATGCAGCTGAATTTATCCGAAGATATGAACTATGTTAGATGTATGCTAACATACAACATCAACCGGCCAGCCAGCTGACATCAATTGTTGCACCATGACCCTTCGTACAATAGAAAATCAACATACTTGGTCCTTTCCCTCTGACATCTGGTCAAAAAAATTTATAGTGGTTGCCATTGATTATTTCACCAAATGAATGGAAGCTGAACTCCTAGCACAAATCATCGAAAGTAAGAAGGTAGACTTCATTCAGAAATTAATCATATGTAGATTCGATCTACCACATACCATCATCACCGACAACGATCGATAATTTGACAATCAGAATCAAAGAGTTTTGTGCAAACTTTCATATTACGCACAAACTCATCTCAATCGGTCATCCACAGTCCAACGATGAAGTGAAGGTAACAAATCGAACCAGACTAAATGAAACTAAAAGTCTCTGAGTGAAAGAATTATATCCGATCTTATGGACATATCGGACAACTCTTCATATACCGACAGAAGAATTATCGTTCAACCCAGCTTATGAAACTGGGACGATGATTCCACTTGAGATCAAATTGCTATCAGCAAGAGTGGAACAGTATAATAAGCCGAGCAATTCTGAATGTCAGAGAGCTGACCTAGACTTACTTTCGAAAGTTTAACAGTAAGCTCAAATTCGAATGGCAGCATATCAGCAAAAAATAGCTCGATATTATAATACAAAAGTCAAGCCGAAGATCTTTCATCCAGGAGATCTGATTCTAAGAAAAGCAGAAGTTTCAAAATCTCTGGATCAAAAAAAATTATCTCCAAATTGGGAAAGACCCTACAGGGTAACAGAGACACTTCATTCGGATGCATATCGGTTAGAAATCCTAGATAGAACAACTATCCCTTGAACTTGAAATGCCGATAATTTGAAGATATACTATCAATAAAGTTATACATATATGATATTTGAAATGAAATATTGGGATCCTGAATCTTGAAATCTTCAGTCAACTGCAAGTCATCTACAAAAATGACATCAGACCGACAAGTAATCGATCAATTTTTATCGACTATATCTTAATTTTTTATTGTAAAAATCTACTTAACTCGAACGACGGTATCAAATCGATAAATAATTGATCAGTTTGTACCGATTATATCTCGATTTTTCATTGTAAAAATCAACTTACTGAGTATATCTTGATTTTTCATTGTAAAAACTGACTTACCGACTATATCTCAATTTTTTATTATAAAAACTAACTTAAGTCGAATGACTACTGATGTCGACTTAGTTTTAGCTAAGCAAAATATTATACCGACTCGACTCTGATCAAATAAAAAATACACTGACTAGACTACAGTCAGTCGAAAGATATTTGACTTAACACCATCTATCAAATATCTAAAAAGTATACAAGTCGGCTGACACCCGACTAGCGGATAAATTTTACTATGATTATTGATTGACATTCAATTCATCAATGGATGAGTGGTAATCCGACTGTTATTTAACAATATTGACAGTACAAGTGTAAAAAGAGATTCCATAAAAAAAAATTTTCATTCATTGAAAAAGAGATTACAAAATTAGACCCAAAGTTCGATTACAAAATTGGACTTGTTGTCCGATTACAAAAAGAAAAAGAAAAAAGTATTACACTGATCATCAGTCAGCTTCTTCTTCACCTTGCTCTGGTATAACTTTGGTGGTTGGAGCAAGTTCTAGTGCAGCTGATGCATCTCTTTCATTCGACGCGGTGGTCTCCTTAGCAACCTTTTTTCTCAAACTAGGAGGGATGATGCTGTTCAAGTCTAAGTTCGAATATAATTTTTCAACTGCATCTCTACCGTCCTCGTATCTGATATAGTAAGAGACGAATCCACCCTCAAAAATTTTATCCTTGAATTCTTATGATTCTTTAAAATTCTCGATGGCAAGACTCAGAGCACCTTTCATCGATTCAACTTCTTCCTTAGTGGAGGCCGACTCTACATCGGCCAGTGCCAACCTCTTCAAGGTGGCCCGATTTCTTCCGCACTCCATCTCAAGCTCTTCTATGCATCCGTCTCTCTCTCCAAAGTCGATTAATGAAATGTTTCTTGCTTTTGATCCGAGATTCAAGAGACGTGATGCTCTGTTGAGCAGACCCTAATTCGGCTTTGGAGGACAATAGTTCGGCCGTCATGCAGGAGATCTCTTCCTGGAGCATCTTCTCCCATTCAACTGTCGCTTGAAGTTGTTCGACAGCAGCAACTTTCTCGACATTGGCGACCGCCACCTTGTCCATTCTCGTCTGACGAAGCTCGATGATTTTTCGATATCCGCTCTCTAAAGCATGCAAATCGTGTGCCCACTGAAAGGACAGAATAAGTCAAAAAAATAATAATAAAATGAAGAAAGGAGCTAAATAAAAAAAAAACTTATTCCAAGTATTATTGGGTAAAAAGAAGAAAATATTTCGAACACTGTCCGATCTTTCCTGTTCTCCCTGTCAGTCGGGAGAAGTGCAACTTCGATGAGTCATTTGGCCAATGATGGATTGGCCAAGGTAGACTCGCCGATAGAGATTCGGATATCGAAAAGAGTGGGGAGACCCACCGATGACCCATTGTCGGCAGAGATAGCTGGCATCTTTTTCCGCTCCGCAGTCGATGGTCATTCGCTTGAAACTGCCATAAAGTCGATGCTCGACTGTGCTTGAGACTACACCACTTGAGGAATAGCTTACACAGCAGCAGATCGTTCTGGTTCAGCTGTGACTGCAGAATTGGCCCGAACCCTGATTGATGGAGCTGCTGATAGTTCTGGTGCGGCATCTTCGTCTCTCACCATCTCAACTCCGATCGATGGTACTTCAATTAGAAGAAACATTGTCAGAGCCGACAACACTATAACCGACTCAATGCTGGGAGCTATCATCGATGGGATGTCGGACACCATCGTCGGTACCGACTCAGTGTCACCCTGACTTCTCTTCGACGGTCGGGATGGCCCGATGTCGATCGCTGCTCTCTTCTTAGCAACATGTAGACAGATGTCGGCAGCTGAGACGTGTGCTATCGACCACATAGCTACAATCAAAAGATAAAATTTAGTACAAAGTTCAGTATAAAGTTTAGAAGCAAACAAAAAACAAAGCGACCAATTATGCAATATCTAAATAAGTTACCGAACTAAGTCCGGCATCATAGAGAGCCTGCTCTGTCATTAGTTTTCGTTACGCTGGAACTTTCATATCTTTAAGTCAGAGAAAATCTTTTCGATCGATGATGTCAACCTGACTATGCTCATTGGGGTCGGTTCTCGGATCGCCCCAATGTGAAGAAAAACTCCAAAGAGACGAAGAAGAAATAAAGAAAAATTGATTCTTCCATCCATGAATGGATGATGGAAGATCGAAAATGAAAGAAAGATCCTTCCTCGGATTGAAAAACCACCAACCTTTGATTTTTGGGTGGGGGCGCAGAACAAAGAAAGCTTGAAAAAGAGAAGGACGAGGGTTGGTCGGGATAAGACGACACAACAAGGCAAAGCTAATAATCAGTCGGATAGAATTCGGAGCCAGCTGAGCGGGACAAACGCAATAATAATCAAGAAGATTCTGGATAAACTCTAGAATCAAAAATCGAAGATTGACCCGAAAGTCCTTTACATAAATGCAACCTGACTTGAAGGAGGAGAGTTCACCCGACCGTCTGGATCAGAAGTAAAAAGTTGAAATTACTCCAGGATACGGTACTGTTCCTAGAGCTGATCAATATTGGGTCCGAACAAGGAAAAAATCTCTGTCTCCAGATCCGAAGGAGAATCATCAGTCAGATTCTCCGACCGACTATCTTGAGATGATGAAGCTTTCACTTTCTTCCCCCTATTTGCTATTGAAAAAAAAAAAAGAAAAGAAAAACCTAGGAGAAAAAAATGAGAACTCGACCTGGAACAAAGAAATGACCCGAATGGGGAAATGATGCAAACGGGGAAAGCTCGACAGAACCTTCTGTTACACAGAAAAATGACGAGTGTGAAAGCAGAAAGTCCAAATGAAAGTGACTTTATATATATAAGACTCCTCAATGGTCTCGATGAAGTTGTTCAGATCGGAGCTTTTCCAAATTTCGACCTATGGCTACATCAAAATCGATCATTGATCGGACAGTTTGACATACCTATCCTCAGATCATGCCACCTCACTACAATCCGTGTGGATGGTACAGAGCCAATGACATCTGAACACGTGGCCGAAATCGATTAGTCAGAATTAAATCGTCCAGATTTGCCGAATATCAGACTATCTTCTCGAAGTGACACCCCAACGATGATTTTACAGATATCGAAATGATAAAATGGCTAGAGACCCTTCGTGTTAAGAAAAATTATTAATATCTACCATCGAATCGGAGCTTGAGATAATACGTGATAACTTCTTTTGTCTAATGTGTCAAACTACGTGACAATCCACATGTCAGACTGCCTTGAACTTGGAAGTGGGGGGTAACTGTTAAGGCAATGCAGCTGACTCTTCGATTCTGACTTTTAATTGGCCTGATAAACACGAACTGCCGACTGTCAATCGGTTAGCCGACTGACAGTTGGCTATCCTCAACTATCAATAAACTTCAATTATAACAACTCGACTGATTTCAGACTAATGACCATCGGCATATCAAAATTGCTGACCGATGGTCATTTGGACTTCCACAACTGCTGACATACGATCGACATATGACATATTTTGATTACTGACATATAGTCGGTTTATCAGAAATTGCCAGCACAAAAAGTGTATAATAGCCAGAATATGATCAGTGACGGATATAACCACACATCCCATGATCACATAATACCCGAACAAGCAGGATCCACGTGTCTAACTATTACAGATGGTTACCAACTACTCAACTATAAAAAGAGATAAATGAACAATATTTGGTAAAAACTTTTGAGGGCTGAAACTCTGCTTCTTTGAATATTCATCTGCTGTTCATCACTTTCTACTGACTTAAGCATCGAAGGATCTCCGTCGGATATGATTTTGATCAGTGCAGACTTCATTTTGCAGGTGCTCTTCACCGATGATGGGCGCAATAGAGAATTGGACACAATAGATATGTTATTCATGTCATCATTAATCGGCTACATAATCACTTATTTAAATGGTTTCCGCCATATAATCAAGCATGTAATCACTGGTTAATGCCAATAGGGACTTTGGATAAGAAAAAATAGCTGGGATAGAGAGAAAGATGATATTAAAAAAATACAAAATATTAGATATTAAATTTAAGCTTTTTGAAATTTAAGGACTTATTAAAAAACCAACCAAAATTTGGACGATCAAAAGTATAATTAACCTCAGTTGTTTTTTTTTTTTAATGAAAGGCACCATGGAAAATGTATTTCTTAGCACAAGGTATGCATGGGCCGATATTTAAACGTAACTCAACGAACGAAGACTTTGTATTACGAGAGGCTGGTTCTTTAAACAAGCAAGGATAGGTAAATTGTTGGTACATCCAAGGTCCTCCTTTTTTTATTCGGTTCTCACATCAAATTTTGTTGGCTGAAAAATCTATATTTTTTTATTAAGAATTCCGGCATCATAATTAAATTCAAATAAAATTATTTAAAAATAAAAATAAAATATATATTAATATATATATATATATATATATATATATATATATATATATATATATATAGACTTAAATAATGCCGATCAAATATAGGTTTAGATTCAATCAGATCAAAACTAGACAATGAAAATTCTATATCGATAATTCAAATTATTGGATATGATCTACTATTTCAAAATTGCTTGTACATAAAAAATCATATGATTTGAAGATCCCTGACCTATGCATCAAGTGTTCAAAAAATATATCTAATTCAATTTTATTTATGCTATCTATTTTTGATTTCTTGATGCATAGGTTAAAAATTTTCAAATCATATAATTTTTTATATATAAATAATTTTGAAGTAGTAGATCACATTTAACAGTTTGAATCATTGATGTAAAATTTTTATTATAAATTTTTGATCTAACTGGATCTGTATCCGTATCCACGTACAATCAATCTAATTCTAATCTAACATTAATTATATATATTTTTATTTACTGTACGGATACATAGCACCAATTCAGTTAAAAGTCGTTACTAAAGTCCACTCTCAGGGAGGTTTATTTGTTAAATACCAACGTATTGCCCAAGGTTGCAGCATTCCCTCCACCTCCACCGTTCATTCACAGGATGTCTGATGTGGTGCAATCTCCGTAGTGGGACTGGACCTCCAGATCAAGCTTGAACTGGAGAGATTAACGAAATTGGATCACGAACGAGCATAATTAATGCTCGTCATATTTTCAACGTGTGGGCTTTGTACTTCGTTATAGTCCTCGCCGTCAGCTTTTGGGAGGCCGAGAGCTCCTTTTCAGGCGGTACAAGCTGGGGGAGGTCAATCCTCATGACTTGCTTTTTCTTGACGTCGTCTTACTTCTTACTCGGTGCATGCATCATCTTCGAGCCATATAAAGAGCCTCCACGTTCTTACGTCCCCATTTCCATCCTTTTTTAAGGGGTAGAACTGTAGAAGCTGTACATCTCTATTTAGTTGCATGTGCGTGGCACTGGGAGCAGGCAAAAATTTCCTCAATGGAAGGGCTCTCAGCTCCCAAAAAGCATTAAAAACAAAGCACGAAGCAATGTTGCTTGCCTATCAAGAAGCGTTCTTGCTAACTTAGTACGTACTCTAACTTGCTGTCTTGTTTGTAGCCTAGGTTAATAAGACTGCTAATTCGGTAGCTAAAATAGTTTATCCAGAAACGCTCTAATAAATTATTCTAAAAATTTGCTGACCTTCCAGATCAGACTCAATGATGATCCCAGGTCAGCGGAGATTAAACTACATTTTCTCTCTTCTACGGGGTGGGTTCATATGATCTTTTTTTTCCTTCTTCTATTGACTCAAGCTGGCTGAATTTTTCTCTTTTTTATTAAACAGAGAGGAACAGAGAACGAGCACATATCTCAAAGGCCAAAGGATTCCAAACGATCTGTATTTTTTCTGTTTTTTCGCATCAGAGAGACTCAAACGAGTTTAGATGGGATGGGAAGCACCTGACAAGACCCATCAAAATTCGGTAATTAATAAATTTTTTAAAATGGAGTCCCTCAACGGTAGCGTCTAATTAAGGGCAAACCTTAGAGGAGGCATTTATGGTTGGACTTGTTGTCCGGTTGGTTCTCGCTGGCATTCAAAGAATGCCAAGGGTTTTACTATTTCTCCTCGATCTCCATCCTTGTTTAAGCAGCGAAGGAGTAAAAGGGAAGGCAGCTCCTTGGAAATCCTCTTTTTGAGGATCAGCTGTATGTAGTTGGCAGTTTCTGTTTGGCATCTACCTCTTTTAAGTCAGAGATCACAGCTTCCAAACCAAGTGGTCATATGTAACTTCATGCTCTCAAGAAAGATTGCGGACTAGCATACAACGTGCCCGTGATTTAAAAACAGATGATCATTAAAAAAAAAAAAATTACCTCAATTGGATAAAGCACAGTTAGGGTATTCAAAAGTTTATTGTATAATTCGGCTTTCAGATGTCTCGCTCTTAAATAGGGATGGTAAGTTTTTAGCCATCCCACTAAACATCCTACTAGAACTCGGGATGAGTATGGATTCTAAAAAAAAATTCAAAATAGATTTGGATCGAATATGAGTAATAGTATGTCCTATCTCAAATCCGACTCGGTATAATGTTAATCTATATCTCTCTTTCAAAATTATAATTATATTATAATATTTATATATATCTGATACAATCCAGTCTAATTCTTTTTATCTGTCTAACCAGATCTGATCCACATCTCTACTTGATCTGACTTGAGGCGCTTACGGGGCAGGGTGTGGCTATGAGGTTTTTAATTATGAGATGGGTGCGAATATTGGTTGACGACCGATTACCATCTCTAGTCCTAAATCCTATGCAGTCCTCTCTGTAATATGGTCTATATGAAGTTTTGTGATCCTCCTGAATCAAAGCTTCCTATTAAGGAAACTAAAAGCTACTGAATCCAAGCAATAGATAGAAAAATATATGCTTCCCTATCTCATAGATAAACCAGTTGGCTTTACAAAGAAGCAGATCCTTTTGGTCAATTCAAAAGGACTCAATCCCCCAACGGTTTGGTTTCTGTAACCTTTCTCTTGACAATGCAATATTCATCCAGTGGTCTTTCTTGATCCACTTATATATCATCCCTAGCTAGTAGCTAGGTTTCTAACTTTGGCCTTCATCTTGCGAGGAAGGCTTAAAATATTTCAGATTCTCAGCATTTATTACTAATTAACTACTACTTCATGCATGGTGGCAGATCAAGCTGGAAGGTGCTCTCCCATATCTTCTTCAAAATTTAATTTGAACCATGCAGAATTTCCTTCAGTTTATTTCATTTGCCCTTCCACCTTTCTTTCTTCATCTGGAGCCAAACTCTAGGTCCCCCTTGTGAAAGTTGCACTTTACATGATGCTTGTCATGTTGATCCTCGTACCTTTATTCTAATCGATGCAACTGTACCTCGACTTTCTGATGCACCATTGTAATATCATCAAGAAACCTTTGGACTTATGCGTGGTCTCTCTTTCTTGTTGTTCTTTGTTGCAGAACCAACTGTAAACTCTAGATTGGAGGGGCTTTGTGTTAGATAGCCAACCATACCTTAAATGTGGCTTCATGTGTAGAACCGTAGATAGCTTGATTATAGACAAACTAGAACTAGGGCAAGCTATCATCCTAGTGTTTGAATGCTTAGAATTGTAGCCTTGAAGGAGGTGCACTATCGTATGATTTCCAAACTCCGTCTAACCATCTATTTGCAGGTGGATAGCGATGCTCCACTTCAATTTGATATCCATCATCCTCTACAAAATTCTTCAAAAACTACTTAGAAAACGACTGTCTCAATCCGAAGTTATGGAAGAAGGCAGTCTAAAATTTTTTCGACTTTATCCTGAGTCACCTCTCCTAATTTTCCTAGATTTTGAGATGTACCTTGTCAAAGTATGCTTTGAGGTGAAATTTTATTTTGACTGCTTTTTTGAGATCCAAATGATAAAAATTTTCCTTCATTATTATGTCCATGGAATTCTCAGGGGTTGACATCACATCATGGAGTTCGAAATTTTATTTTCAAAAAACATCTCAATTAGCTGATATCACAATACAAATGAGAATACTCGAAAGTTTGGTGCACAATTTAATTTTCTAAAGTGGCGTATCTTACTCTTGGACCTTATCCCAGCTTTTCTATATTGGACAGCATGGTCCACACTAGATCGTGTAAACCTCTTGAATCATAGTACTAGATAATGATTAGATGGGGCGAAAAGCACTTATTCCTACCAAATGTTTCTAATGATTTTGAGTTATGCCTGAAAAGATTTGTGATGCTTGTACATGGAGTCAAAAATCTATAGAAGCTTCATAAGAATTATGAAGAAAAATTTAAAGCACTTATAAATCGTTAATCAATGTCTAATTATCATACATGCCAATAAATTTGTATCATGGCATTAATACTAGTTCTTATAAATTGTGACAAGGTTCATAATCATTAAATTTCATCGCTAAAAAAAAAAATCTTGCAAGATATAATATGATCCCTCTCATTCATTCATTGTTCAAAAACATGGCATATCCAGTTTTTTTTTTCTTTTTACAATTTTCCAATATGTCAAATGCAAAGTTGACTTTCCAGTAGCCACAATATTTGATCATAATTTAAAATTCAAGAATACCATGGACCCCTGAGAAAGTGGGAAAAAATCTTGGTTTCTAGCATCCGAAAGTAGGGCTCGTTCAGACCAGCTTAAGGCCATTCTTCATGTCCTCACAATGCCTCACGTACGGGAGTACAGCTCCTGCGTCAACACTGGTGTTTGCTGCCTTGCAACCATAGAAGGGAGGAAAGTGGTAACAAGGTTCCATGGACATGGCTAGACGACAATCAGGATTACTCGGTATCATTGTAATCAATGGCTTTAGACCAGCAAGTCCTTGAGCCACATACCCAAATGTGGACCAAGTGGAGGTGACCAACGTATCACACAAGCTCAAGAGATAGATCTCTGCCCATGCTTTCATCTCATGCGTCGTGTTCCCCGTCTGCTCGGCTCCTTCATGGCTCGGCTGATAGACACTAATGATCTCACCAGTCGCTGTTGGATGCTCCCAATACATTCTCCTTATCTTCTCAAAGTACGTAGAATCCAAAGAAGTTATGAGCACGACTTTGGACTTGGCACCAGTACTAGTTGAAACCACAGGTCCATGGAGACTGATATTGGGCAGCAGCTTTTCCTCTAGTGCACATTTAAGGATCCGATTCAAGTACTCAAGTGGATTGGTTCTTCCATTGAAGACTCTGATCTGTAAACCCACTCGTTCATCAGCCTTGGTTAAATAAGATTCATAAGACCTGGTAATCAAACCCCACACCGGGTTTGTAGGGTGGAAAAGATAACGTCCCAAATGATGGAAAACAGTATCTCTCTCAGGGAATAACCGACCAAGTTCTTCTTCAAATGTGGGGATGAAGAAGAGGGCTGGCACGAAGTATTGGTTGGAACTTACCACGAGCCAAGGGATCTTTCGCAGCAGTCGTTGATCATCTTCGCAGAAGAAAAGCTGGTCAAAGTCACTATAACCATTGGCTAGATTAAGGAAGACATAAGGAGATAATGACTCATTTGAAGAACCATTGATGCCATTACCCATGACTTTATTTTTCAGCATGTTCCCGAAACACTGAGGAGAGGTTTTACTTAAGCTTCTAAACTGGTTTCTCGGAGAGAAATCCTGTGGTAGAAGCCATGAGGTATCAGGAAAGGGTTCGCAGAAGAGATCACCTATGCCTGAATGTCTCTCAATAAGTAAGACCCTGTTTGTAAGAAGAGCATAAAGGAATGCTGAAGTAATAGACATTATCCTATTCCCCAAACCGCTGAATGGCATCACTGTCAGGTAGCCGCATTCTGTAGTCTCATTGCTGTAACCCTTCTTCCTTTTCTTCCCCTTCCCAAGGGGCTTCAACCGGTCGATGGCCTTTTTGTACGGCTTGGTGTTTGGACCACATCTCTTCTGGAGAGCTTCATGTTTTCTTAGCCTTTCCAATAGATGAGGAGAAGGTTTGTGGGGTGATTCTTTGCGATACAGAACAGATTGGTACCTGCTCAGACAAGATCCTTCATCAAACCCAGCAGCCAGCAAGCCCCCAAGAAGTTTGTCCTTTGTGACATTTTTTTGGAGAATGTTGTCCTCTGTTATATTTTTCTGGAGATCATTGTCCTCTGTGACATTTTTCTGGAGAAAATCGTTCTTGGTGACATTTTCATTCAGAAAATTGGCCTTTGTGTTGTTAGGGGATGCAAAGGAGCAATTTTCTGAACCTGATAATTTCACATATAAGAGGGCATTAGCTTAATGAAATTGGAGAGGTCAAAATTATAATGCTTTTTTATAATGACTCAAATAGGAGAGCAATTCAATGTCGAAAAAAGAATAGGAAGACCAACATTTTCTTTTTTTGACAAAAAAGAAAGATCAATAGGTAAAATTATACCACCAACATGATTGCACACTGCACCAATGAGTATACCTGCTTTCTGTGCATGGATCACCATGACGAGCACATCCTGATTGGGATGCATAGGGAAGAGCTATAGTGTATGGCCACATGGGGTACATGGTGTAAAATATAATTTCTCAACCAACTGACCCCACAATTTGACAGTTGAATAATTTCTACGTATAGTAAAACATAATTAAAAAAAAAAGGAAAGAAAACTAAAATGATCTAGTTAATTCTTAAATAGTTTGGCCTAGGGATTAGAAGCTTGGCTTGGTTACTTTGTGCTAACCGATTTAATAATGGTCTGATCAAGATGGTGATCAAGTAAATACAGGTTGACTTAGTACCAAACAATTCCCTATTTATGGATGTAATCATACGTTCAGGTCACAATTTTGAATTATCACAACAAAGGCTAATAAGATCTAACTTAATTAAGATTAATTAATTAATTGGCTAATCATGTCAAATTAACAAATATATCATTTCTTATCATGTATGTCGTCTAAACGGCAACCTTTGTTTTGCATGAGTTACATGTGTTTAGCCATATTACTTGTTTAACGAATATATTTGACATAGATCGCAAAATAAATTTAAAAAACAAAAGCCCTAAGAATAAAAAATCCAATCATAAAAAAATCACAACAGAATAATCTTTGCCTTTTCTAATCCCAGTATTCTTAACAAAAATCCAAACTGAAAACCATGAAATAAAAAACCCTAAAAATCCAAAGATTAGAAGACAAAACGACAAAATTAATTGAAGAAAAAGATACAAATAATCACAAATGAACACGTAAACCAACAAAAGAATAAGACGAAGACTTCATCCATTATCTTCCAATCATTCTTATAACAGGAGACAAGAAGAAAAGAATTAAAAGTCCCACATTGTTCTCTATAAAAATCATTGAAAAGGACTAGAGAAGAAGAACAAAAAGATCAAGACAAAATAAGAAAGACAGAAGAACGAAACGTTTTAACGAAACCAATCACACAACAACAGAGAGAAACTTTGAAGGAGGAGGAAGACATTAATCTATACCGTGTTTTGCCGTTGCTTCGAAGCTTTCTGCCCTTCCTTCAACTCGTCCAGCCCTACAGTTACAAATCCAATCCAGGGAAGGTGTTCGACTGTAGATGATGAAGATGAGAGGCAGGAGCATCAGCAAGAAGCCGGCGAGGACCACCGGGGGCCTCACCGAGCCCCAAAGAGGCTTCCTCTCCGGTGGGGCTTGAGAAGCCCCCTCCTCGTTCTCCGGCTCGTGGGAACCGCTACCTGGAGATGGTTGGTGTTGCTGCTGCTGCCTCCGGATCCGCTTCGTCTCCATCACCACGCTTCTCTTCTGGCCTTATGGGAAACAAGAAGACCAGATATAGGAGGGAACAAATAACAAGCATGTGCAGTGCACGTGATGGTAGAAAAAAATATATATATAAAAGACGAAAAAAGAGAGAAAAAGCCGAAATATCGGTTTGTGTACGCTTTGGTAATCTCGGGCAGTATTTTTTTTGATAATATGGTAAATGGTTTCCGGGTTACCATATTGGGAGGATTAGAATAACTAGGTTTTGCGAAAATCTCGAGAAATCTTCGTGGATATTTGATCTTCCCAAATTTGTCCCAAGCTTCCTCGATCATCTCGGTTACGGTTTCCACCGAAATGGCCGAGATGGGACCAAGATAAGCGGGTTTAATTAAAAGGCCTGCTCTCTTCTTGGAATCAAGAATTATTTATTTTTCAGGTCCTTATTTTACTTTTAAATTTAAATTCTTCTGTTTTTAAAAAAGAGAATAATAAGATGAGGAGTTTTTGTTTGTCTCTGGTTTTGAACCAGTGCTGTTGTGTTAAAACCTTGAGTTTGAGTGTCATGAAACAAGAAGGCTTGTTATTGACTTGAGGCCAAAATTTGGTAGATATAGTGGCAGACTCGGTGCATGCAAGTTAGGCGCGGGATAGGATGATAAAATTACCTTAAATTGCTATTTAGGCTGCAAATGGGTTTAGTAAAACTAGGATGTCCTTGACCTAATCCAACATAATTTCATATTCAAGTCACGATTTTCGATCCAAACCCAACCACTTATTTGATCAGGTCGAGCCAAATCAGTTCTATGGAAAGAATTTTAGGCTTTGACCCACAAATAATTCCGATCATGCCAGGAACAAGTATGATTTGGACTTAACCTGAAATGTTCGAGTTCGATCTGGGACCGATCAAGTTGGGTTTGTTATTTCTTTACAGCTAAAATACAATGAGCAACACTTAAACATAAAATCATTAAAATTTAAATAAAACTAAAACGGGCAGATTTAAACTTGGAATTTCATTCCAAAATAAAATTTAAGCAACTAATTGGGTATTCTAAGGTTTACAAACTAATATTTTAAAGTATATAATAATATATTGATGTACTTGAGAGTATTATCAACAAGAATCTACCAAAAGAAACAATGAAATATGAATGTCTAAATACAATTAAGTGAATATGTATAAACTATAGAGATAAATAATATTTACTAAAACATGTATAAAATTCCATAAATAATAAAATAAAGATAAATATTTACTAAAACAAACCTACAGACCTAATAATGCATGCAGAAGCTAAATATAAAATGTCAATTTCCATCTGGTGTGACGTTGGTTGTCTCCATTGTCACATGTAAAGAATTAGTTGGCTAACTTGGGTAATCTTACAACGATCGATGGTCACCAAATATATCTTGTTTACCCCTAACTTCCCTCCATCCGTTGTTTCTCTCTAATGTTGATGGCATATGTTGTGTTATGTTGTGTTTTCCTTAGATGTATTTGCGAGATTAATCCTTCTCCTTTAATTAAAAAAATTAATAATGCTAATTTTGTAAGGACTAAGTACCATTCTAGTCATTAATTTTTGGGGTAAAATAAGGCAGCAAAAGCAAAAGATAGAATGCTAATGATGGAGTTAATTATTGCCTCTAAAATTGTTCTCCCAATGGTCCTTAGATTGATCTACTCAGTTTCTTAAATGTGCTCTAGTGAATTTAATTTCCAACTTAAAATGGTAATATAAGAAACAAGTTGTAATAAAATAAAAGGAAAAACAATAAAAGAAATTTCACTAGATTAAAATAGAACTAAAAAAAAACTAATTGACATGAATTTAATGAAACTTGCAACCTAAGTCATGACTCTGCCTAGCTAGTCCAACCCTACTGTCTAGTTGCTTGTGTTGGGTCTGGTTAAAGGATGACCTATTTGAAAGAGTAGGTGCGCTATTGGTTACACATTTTTCTGTGCCACCTAGACCAAACCTGGCCCATATACTAACTAGGTTTAAAATGGACCCAACATTATGGCTTGGACAATCCTAGTCTGCTTTAACAAAACTGAAAGCCCATATTTGGAGTCCCCTACATACTCTATGAATAACCTAGTAGTCATATTTGTAGGATGGGCACTAATTTATTTGCAGGAGAAGGTTCTATTAACGTTGAGCAGTAGTCTTGTGTTGATTCTTCTACTCATTTTCCATGTCAATATTTATTTTCCATCTAAATGTATAATGAGTACACCTTTCCTTTTTTCAATCCAGCATTGGACATGACCATCGAACTGAACTAACCTTGTTGGTTAATGGCTTTCAACTAGCTCAAAATTCATGACTAAAAACAAAACCATGCCGACCTGGTCATGCATGCTTGCTCTAATCTTGATCTTGTTGGGTTGCAAGCCTAATATTGATGAAGTTGAATTTAATTTTAAAATTGGATTGGAGCAACTTCCTCAACCAATATTCTTAAACATAGCGGGGATATTGACACATTTTGTTGTTCGGGTCACTATCAGCGAATTGACCACAGGTGGATTCATTAATCTGTGACAATATAAAATAAAAAATATGAATTAGGAAAGTATAGAATAATAATTTTATTATATATAATGATGAGCACTTGAAAGCGATCTTTTTGGTCTCTGCTCCAATATGAACATCAGTTTACCGATGGTTCAACCACGGACATGTTAAAACCTTTTCCTCGAAGCAATAAAGCAGAACCCATCTAAAACAAATCTTCTAACTTCTTGGAATCAAAAAGGGAAGAGCAATTTCAAGCCCAGACTCAAAACAGTCCTGCTTATATATTTTTCAGATCAGTGTCCATAAAAGCATACTAACTGTCATACTATCGGTCCAAAATCTATAAGTCAGAAATTACGATAACTGCTGCATATTTATGAAAAATTCTTCCCACAAACATGCAAGACATCTCATCATGATATTATAAAGCAACAGCAGAATAAAATTTAAATAATTAATATTCAATTTTAATTCAAATAGTTAAATAAAATACCTTATAAAATAATATTCCATAGTCTTACATTAAATTTCAATAAATCTTAATCTAAAATAAAAATATCAAAATCTATCTCTAGTTTGCTTTTCCATATCAAATCTCTGAGTCAAGCTAAACCTCTGAATCTATAAAAATAATAAAATATAAAGTAACGAGCTAAACAGTCCAGTAAGCAATGAGCATCTTGACTAGATAATTCATGTAATAATATAAATTATAAATATCAAAATATAACTTATCATTAATCAGTGTACAAACATAATCAAATTTATTTTCAGAACATAAATTTACTAATGTTAGTATCTTTCAAATATTCAAATATATAATCATATATTAGATTTCGAAATCAAATATATTCAAAAATCTGATTCAAAATAAAGTATAGTCAACTCATCAGTCTTTAACTATGACCACACTTATATCTTATGACTGAAACAGAATACCATACTTGTATCCTATGGTCGGATCAGAATACGATACTTATATCTTTTGGAGAATCGAAATACCATGCTTATACCCCATAGTTAGGTTAGAATACCATATTTAAATCCTATGATGGGGCCAGAATATCATACTTATACCTTATGGTTAGATCAGAAACAGAATGATGAGCTTAAAATGCCGATGCATAACCCCAAATTAGTAAGATTCAAAACATAATCAAGTTGAGAGTTAAAGATTGATTCATATTAAAAAAAATTTTACAAAATAACACATATTTCATAATCAAATCAAAATATGTATACATAATTTCATATCAGTAAATAGTTACAGCAATGGAACAAAAAAATGTTACTTCAAAATTTCATATCAAATTCCATTCAACACATATTTCATAAGATTAATAAATCATATATAAATTCCATAATAATATATTTGATTTTTAAAATAATATTATATAAGTAAAAAATCTAAAGAATATGAATCATTACTTACCATACATATATTCTAATAAATCCATATAATTTCAAAAATTTTCTTTCAAATCTGATATCCCCAATCGTACTCTTATCAAAATTTAACCATAATTATTTTTAAAATAAAAATTTTAAATTCTCATAGAATTGGCTATGCAGTAGCACCCAACATCTAATCAGTTTGATCTAAGGTATCAAATCGATCAATTACAAATTAAGGATCATGCATGAATGCTAGGATGCAATTGATAATGTAATTTTATAATACTCGATTTGATCAAAGTGGAGACCGACAACCTATCTGACACTCAAAGATCAAGATCTCTTCATTATGATCTATCAAGGCTATTAGAGGATCTTTTTAAGAATCCAAAAAATTCTAGAAAAGAGATACCTTTAGAGAGAAAAGCTTGAAGAGAAAGAAAGTGAGAATTTTTTAGAGTGAAAATCAAAGAGAAATTAGAGAAAAAATAGAGAGAGAAATAATTTTATAGAGAGAAAGGAAGAGGGAAGAAGCAAGAGAGATAAACTCTCTCTCTCTCTTTCTTTTCTTTCTTTTCTTTTTTCTTTTTTCTTTCTCCTTCCTCTTTTCTTCCTAACGGGATGGGAGACTGTGGTCCCTGTTTGTTCCTCCGATCATGGAGCACTGCCAGCATGATAATAGCCAATGGCAGCTCGGGTTGTGATGGTGCAGCCAAAGATCCTAGACTAACGGTTGGCAATGACCACCAACATCAGAAAAATCTAAAAGACAATCAGCAAAAAACAAAAAAAAAGTAGGGGATTTTTGAAACCGATTCAAGCCCTTCATTTTCCAACTAAAATCTGATGATAGCCGTCCAGAATCATGACCTAATAGCTAAAAAAGAAAGAGAGGAGCATTCTCAACATCTTATCTAACTTTTTGGGTGGCTCTTATTACTCTATATTTTACTAATTTTACAGATTCAGACGATTAGCTTGACTCAGAAATTCATTATAAGAGAGAACTAAAGGTAAACTTTGATATTTTTATTTTAGATTAGGATTATTAAAATTTGATTCCAGAACCATGAAATATTATTTTGTAAGATATTTGATTTAGTTATTTGAATTAAAATTGAATATTAATTATTTAAATTTTATTTCAATGTTGCTTTATGATATCGTGATAAAATATTTTGCATGCCGGTGAAGAGAACTATTCATGAGTATGCAATGGTTATCATGATCCTAGACTCGTAATCTCGGATCGGAGGCATGACAGGCCATAACTAGTCTAATGTTGGGTCTAGTATCAACTTATGAAAGGTAAATATTGTGTTTCATATCTATTTTATTATTTTGTTGTTTGGCATGCTTAGACCCTACTTTAAAATATTATATTACTTTCTGGGCTGATATTAGCTTATTATTCTTTTATTTTCTATTTCTAGATATTGAACAATTACACATGACTTGGACGAGTGCATTTGATTGTTGGACATATTTGTGTTAGATGGACTTCGAGCTTACTTTATTTTATCTTAATTTAATTTAGTTTTGGATATATTATTGGTTTGAGTGATAATAATTGATTGGAATTTTATGACTCTTATTATTTTAAGGTGTTTGTTTATGAGAATAATTTGATTTGATCCTGATTATATTAATTTTTAAGGATTAAAAGTTATTATTATTATTTTAAAATTATTATGATTTGGTCAATAGTCATGCATGCTTATACGGTCCGTCTTGTAAATACGTGGCATTTGTTGTATGCTCAATTTGGGGAGCGACACTCGGGCATTGCATGATATTAGATGATAGGGGCCATTAAACTGATCTCACAAATTGAAGAAGAGGGCATCGATCTTTGAACCCTTGACAAGGGTACAAAGTGGAAGGTCCTCCGATCCCGAAGGCAAGAACATAGATTGGCAAGCAACCTGATGGAAGAAGTCATCTGCAAACTTACAAAATAATTCTTTTATTATTCAATAAACGGGGCATCTTTTTATCCAAGGGGAAGGAGGGCATAATCTCGTCAATGACCTTTCTTACAACATTCCACGTATGAAATGAAAAGATATTATTCTACATTCCACATAAATTTGATCATAGTCTAAAATCACCAATGGCAGATCAGCACGGAGTGCTCTGCCGATACTTTAGTGCACAGCCTTGGTCTACGGGGATGAATGGTCCCCTGTCCGAATGCAAGAAGTCGATGTGCCCCAGCTACTGCTCGGCCGGATCAACCAGCTTGAGGCCCCCAGAGTCTTCACAATGCCTCAGATACGGGAATAGCGCCCCTTGGTCGACAGATGATCTTGCCCTCGCCTTGCAATCGAGAAATGGAGGAAAATGGAAACAAGGATCCATGGACATGGCTCGACGACAACGAGGGTTTGCCATCTGGTTTGATGTCTTAAACGCGACAATCCATGGCTTGAAACCACCAAGACCTCGAGCCACATACCCGAAAGTAGACCAGGAGCTCGAGACCAACGTATCAGTCAAGCTCAGCAGATAAATCTCCGCCCATGCTTTCATCTCATGCATATCCTTCCCCGTCTGCTCGAATCCTTCATGGCTTGGCTGATAGACACCAATGATCTCCCCAGTTGCAGTTGGGTGCTCCCAATACATGTTCCTTATCCTCTCAAAGTATGCAGAGTCCAAAGAAGTTACAAGCACAACCTTCGACTTTGCATCAGCACTGGAAGCCACAGGTTCCTGGAGACTGATGTTTGGTAGCACCTTTTCCTCCAGAGAGCATGTTAGGATCTGATCTAAGACATGCTGAAACAGAGTGTTCTTCTTGTCAAAGATTCTGATCTGAATGCCCACTGTTTCATCAGCCTTGGCTAGATAGGCCCGATAAGACCTGCCGATCAGACCCCACACCGGGTTGGTAGGGTGGAAAAGATAACGCCCCAGGTGATGGAAAACAGTATCTTTCTTAGGGAACAGCCGACTGAGTTCTTGTTCATATTCTGGGATCAGAAAGAGTGTTGGCACGAAGTATTGGTTGGATCTTAGCAGCAGCCATGGTACCATTTGAAGGAGCCGCTGATCATCTTCGCAGTAAAAGAGCTTATCGAAGTCACCGTAATCATGGCTTAGATGGAGGTAGACATAGGGTGGCAGCTGCGACCCGTTTGTGGCACCATTGACTTCATGACCAATGACCTTATCTTTCAGCATCTTTCCGTAACTCCGGGGGTCATCTTTGTACATGCTGCTAACGTGGTCGATAGGGAAGTCCGAAGGTAGAAACCATGTGGTATTGGGAAATGGTTCGCAAAAGAGTTGGGAAATGTGGGCACCTCTGTCGATAAGTAGGACCCTGTTGGTAAGTAGAGCATACAGAAATGCCGAAGTAAGAGTCAACATCCTGTTCCCCAAGCCGCTGTATGATAGCACCACCACATAATTGCACTCCAAATTTTCAGCGCTATTACCAGATTTCAGCTGTTCGATGGCTCGACGGTACAATTCGGTGTCTGGACCACATTTTTTCTGGAGAGCTTCTTGTTTCCTCAATCTTTCTAACAGATGAGGAGAAGGTAGGTGGGGCGATTCTTTGCGATACAATACAGACTGGTATCTGCTAAGACAGGATCCTTCGTCAAACCCAGGAACCAGCAGACCGCCGAGAAGTATATCTTTGGTGATATTTTTCCGGGGGAAATTGCCCTCTGTGATGTTTGAACCTGATCATTCACAAAATTATGTAGAAATAAGCTAATAACTGAACCTGGAGAGATCGATAAGATGAATATCACAAGATAGTAAATTATATACAATGCCTTGTGTCATGGTTAATGGGTTAAAGCATTGGGAGAGGAACTAGAAGATCAAATGACAATCAAGCCTCTGCATGCCAATTAGCAGTTCAAATGTGATTGAGGTCCATTTGGATGTCTTGCTTTCAATAATAATGCAGGCTGTTGAGGAAATGTGAAGTAAATCTAAAAGGACATGACGCCAACGAAATTAAATATTCATGGATGTAATTGTATGTCAGACTCATACTAGTGGAGTATCTTCTGGGACTCTGGAAGCAGTTGTGTTAAAATGACATAATACCAACCAATTAATACCGATGATGCAAACATCGTGAACAATCATCGATTGATGAGTTAACAGTTTCAAGGAGAATTAAAAGGTTAATTACGACGTCCAACCAACAAATATATTATATCATCAAAAATTATGATCTTGTCCTAAATGGAGTCCACATGTTTGGTCAAATTACGGGTTTAGCGGGCAAGTTTAGATCCAAATTTGCTACCTATATGCAGGCTGGCTGTGGATTGACCATTTTGCACTTGAATGCTCATCTCTCAACCCAACACGCCAATCTGAACCAGACTGATCTAATATATTCTAATGAAATTATATACAACTTATGACAACCAATACAACTTTTAAATACAGAGTGTAAAATAAGATGTGGTAGTTGAGATATGGAATAACACATCACAAATCACAAGGTGGAAAGCCAATCAGATCTGGCATCCTATTGCAAGCTTAACATTCCCCACCAGCAAACATCTTCATGTAGCTTCAGGGGAGGCAAAGCAGAAAAGCTAAAGATCTGAAAATAATACCGCCTGCATATCCAGCTTTTTGCTTTTATTAGTAAATACAGCTCAAACGCGTACGATCTGGAGAGGATCAGATGTATGCAGCCTTACACCTATACGCAGAAAGTTTGTATCCGTGTTGCTAATCGGCAACACCCAAAGTCACAATAGAGCAACCTCTCACCATGGCACTAAGGTTCACTCTTCATGAAAGCCGCAAACTCAAAAAAAGATACTGCTGACAGCTTAACAAGAATTTGACCAAAAAAAGAAGAACAATAAGTTTGGAGGAAGATGGAAGACAAGATACCTTGTTTTGCCTTTGCTTCAAAGCCCCCTGTTCCTTCAACTCTTCCAGCTTTACAAAAAAATTCCAATGATGGGCTTCGATTGGAGAGGACGATGATGAACGGCAGGAGCATCAGAATGAAGGTAGCCAGGATGACCGCTGGCCTCTGAAAGACCAAACTGGGCTTCTCCTCCGACTCAGCTCGACACAACGCTTCGCTCTCCGAGTCATGGTTGCTAACTGGAGATGGCTGCTGTTTCCGGATCCGCCTCGAGTCCATTACCAGCTGTCTACTGTTCGGCTGTGGCCAGAGGTCCCCAGAAATATCCAAGCAGAACAGAGTGGTGTTGGATCTGGAAGAAAGGAAGATGCGGGTCTAATTTGTTAGTCTCTGAACTTGTGAAAGGATGAAATTTAGCAAAAAACGAATACAATGTACCGCGTGATATAAAGTGTAAACGTGGCTATTAATTTTCTCTTTCCATATCCATCTGACTTTATTTATTTATGTGTTTATGGGATCTAAAATTTCCAAGAGGAACTGAAAACGAGAGGTTGAACTTTCTAGTCCATGATTAGCTGGCAGTTGTTTTATATAGACTCCGTTCCCTCGAATTAACTCGACGCGCCCTTCCATTGACCAGATCTCTGATCGGTTGATATTTACGTTTTGCTCCAACGAATACTCCAATCGAGTTCAGGAAATTGATTGCTTGCATTGGGCTCTACCCACCTCCATGTAGAGGAAGGGGTTAAGTCAAAAACAAAGATGCAAGTTGAAATGAAGCAATAAAATACTTCACTATATATGTAAGCAAAATAGAAAGCTTCACTGGATCAACATTGAGTAATTATGGGTTCGGCTGACCATAATGAAGTCGACCTTCTAACTTAAAATGATAAATCAAATTGCAGCTGAAATGGGGTAGTAAAACAACATTATGATGTTCTTCCTTTTCTTCTCTCCTATCCCTGCTTTGTAAGGTTTTCCCTCCCTTGTGTTATCATTTTTTTTTTTTTTTTTTTTTTTGTTTTTTGGTGCACTCCCTTTTGTTATCATTTGTAATATACTTTTGCTGAAATGTCGGTGGCATTCTCACTACACTTGTCAGAAAAACGTGGTACGAGATAAGATAGAACAGACTGTCTAATATCTGCTGCTTCTGCTTCTAAATTAAATCCATTGCAATGATAACTATGACATATGATATAATTTGATCAAATTTTGAGTGTTTAGAATACTTCCTCTTGATTCCATCCCTGTTTCATTAACAAAATATAGACTTGTATGTTTGAGAAATAGTTTACAGCAATTGTTATGAATTTATGTAAATTAATCAATTTGTCTTTTTTTTAGATGGAATATGGAGGAAGTAAGGTACTTTCCCCACTCAAATTAATTAATTTAAAGTATCTGTGCAGAAGGAAAGGAAATCTGAAGAGATACATGGAAAGAGAAAGAAATTAAGGTTAAGCTAAAGGGGATGCGCAAGTCCATATTTGATGACATCCATCAATCATTTTCTCCAGCACCCCCAGGTGTTCCCATAGATGAAAAGAGCAAAGGATTTTTTGTAGAATTGAAGAAAAAATAGATGCTTGTGGATGAAAAGAATTCTTTAGTTCCTTTCAATTCAAATATGTCAAAACATAGACATCAATAATTGGTCCCATGTTCTTCTTAAAAGGTTAGTTAAATATGCCATTTTCTCTGAGATGTCCACAAAGATAACTTCTCATTTTGTTAACCTTTCAGTTTGATCCTTTCTTGGTAATTGTAAATAAGAAGAAATTATTCACCTAAAAAAATGGTTGTTTTATCCATGTCCTTGTCAAGCACTATCAGACCATCCTTATACTTCACGTTGTTACGTAAAAAGATAGCTTGTTGTCTTTTTTCTTATCGTATATATGAACCTTGCAATTGGACAAGCTTTAACCTTATAATAGATATTGCAGAGTAATTTGGTAAGATAATCTTGTATACTCCATGTACAACTTTAAGGAGGCAAAATGCTAAGGAAGCTTATGTTCCCCTCGATTACTTTTAAGTGTTGCACCAAGATCTGATACCACATAGTGCAGTAAAAAGAAAGAAGAAACAAAATAAGAAACACAATACAAATACGTGGATCAGCCTCAAGCCTACCTTCATGGGGTATGCAAAAGCCACTATAAGAAAATAAAACAAAATCAATACAAAAAAAACTCACCACTCATCCCTTGTATAAAAGTCTCTCAAGAAAAATCTTTAAAACCCTCATAAAAGCTCTCTGAAATCTCTGTTGAAGCTTTTTGCACCTTCAGGATGTCACCAGCTTCCCAATGCAACTGACAGCTTGTCAATCGGAGTTATATCAACTCCAAAAACTCCAAAATACTGTTACACTAGGAAATAGAGTCCCAATCAAATCTAAAATCATCCGTGACCGTCCGATCATGATCAGCTCACACCAAAGCCATCCAATCGCACACATCAAGGCCACTGATCACCTGATCAAGTCTGAAATCATCCTCAGCCATTCGATCACGATCGACTGCGATCTGGGCCGTCGGATAGCACAAAAACACCCTAAACCGTGTGTGGACTGCATGTTCGGTCCACGCCGGTCCCATGAACTACCCAACGCCCCGCGGTCCACGATGGACCGCGCAGGGGCGTTGGATCGCCAGTGCGTGCTGGGCCGGCCCATGCGCACGCTCGCACTGGGCCCACCCATGCATTGGGCCGTGCGCGCCTATGGGGCATGCGTCTCCGTCGAGCCCGACCGCACCACCATCGGCTGTTGCCAACCGCCATCACCTTATGCATTGTGCCGTCGCTCCGAACCTTCTTTCACACGTATCTTCTCCATTTGAGCTATTCTTGGGCTCGTTGGACTTCGTTCATCATCTTGAACCTCACTGTGGGCTCAGTATGGACCGAATCTTGAGACGTATTTTCTAACAATCTCTATCTCGACTCGATATTTGGCCTCCATCTATCTTTGAGAATCTGTGATCTGTCTCACCCCATATCCTAGGGCATGTCTACTATCTTATGGATGGGCAAACATGGGAGTCGAGCCAGGCCGCTCGATCCCACCTCCGTCATGGGCTGTGTCCTCTCTGACCAAAGATCTGCTCGAGAAAGTCTCCTGCAGCAATAGAAATCTCATCCTGCGACATCGTCTCTCATCCTCTCGAGTCTTCAATCTCATGCTCGATCCACCTCCACCTAGAGCTCCACCTCGTTCTGGGCTTCTCCTGGCTCCTGAAGCTCTACCTCGCACTAGACTCCCCACCAAGTAGTAATATCCTCTCATCCTCTTCTTTTCCTCTAGAACAATCCTATCACTGTGCAACACTTTCAAGATTTCTTCATCAGCTACCATCCTGTAGCCTCTCGAATTCAGTCTGCTCGGTGAGATAAGATTCTGTCTGAAATCAAGTATATATCGGATCTCTCCCAATCTTCTCACTACATCATCATGTGTCCTCCAGCTGATCATCTCAATGCCTTTGATCACATAGCTCGATCTATCCGATAGATAAACAGTGCCCTCACTACTCTCTAGGGAGTCAAACTGCTCATCTCTGCAACATACATGATAAGTGTATGTAGAATCTAAAATTCACTACGGGAAGAAGTAGATACTTCGTCAGATATCTCCAGAGCATCATCCTCTGAGTCGCTACTGGCCGTCACTGCAGTAGCTCTTGTCTGATCTCTGAGTTGAGAGCAATCTCTGGCTAGATGTCCCAACTCGTCACCTCGATAACATCTGATCTTACTCAAGTCTCTCATCCTGGACTTCGACTACCCTCACCGTGATCTCCTATCATCCTGTCTGCCGCCTCCAGCTCCTCTAGAAACCATCAAAGCTGAGCTATCGTCTGAGCTCAAAGCTGGATTCTCCCTCCTGAGAACCTTATTCTGGAGAATCGCCACGGTGACCTCGTCCATCTTGATGGTGCTCTTTCCTACTAGAAGAGCAGTCATCAAGGATTCATATAAAAGAGGAAGCAATGCTAGCAAGACCAGCGTCCTGGTCTTCTCCTCAATTTTCTCGCCAACGCTGAGAAGGTCAGTGAGGATCTTCTAAAAGTGGTTGAGATGCTCCTGCATGCTCTGTCCCTCAGTCATCCGTAGCTGGTAAAATTGTCTCTAGAGAAAAAGAGTATTGGTGAGAGACTTCACCATGTACAGCTCTTCGAGCTTCGACCATAGCATCGTCAGAGAAGTCTCGACAAGCACATAGATCACCACCTCATCTGCTAGATACAAGCGGATCGTACTCACCGCCTACATCTGGAGCCGCCTCCAATTCTACACCTCTATAGTAGTCGGCTTCTCATCGCACAAGAGAGCATCAATCAATCCTTGCTGGATGAGCATGTCTTTCACTCTTACCTGCCACAAAGAGAAATTGCTCTTTCATCAAATCTGTTGATTTCTATCTTGATTATTCTTATCTTCTCCATCTTCTATCTCGATCACCACCACTGCAACTTACACTCTGGCACCACCTTGCTCTAATACCAATTGTTGCGGCAGGATCCGGTACCACATGGTACAGCAGGAAGAAAGAAAAAATAAAACAAAAAATATGATACAAATACGTGGATCGGCCTCTAGCCTACCTCCACAGGGCGTGCAAGCTTCACTATGAGAGAATAAAATAAAATCAATACAAGAAGAACTCACCACTCATCCTTTGTACAAGAATCTCTCAAGAAAAAATCTCAAAATTCTCACAAAAGCTCTCTGAAATTTTTATTAAAGTTTTTCTACACCTCCAGGACGTCACCAGCTTCCCAACGCAACCGACGGCTTGTCAATTGGAGTTATATAGACTCCAAAAACTCCAAAATACTGTTATACTAGAAAATAAAGTCCCTATCAAGCCTAGAATCATACATGGCCATCCGATCGTGATCGGCTCACATCAGAGCCGTCCGATTGCGCACATCAGGACCACTGATCATCTGATAAAGCTCAAAATTATCTTCAGCAATCTTATTGTGATTAGCTACAATTTAAGCTGTCGGATCGTGTAAAAAATATCCTAAACCATGTGTGGACCGCGTGTTTGGTCCACGTTAGTCCCATAGACAGCCCAGCGCCCCACGGTCCACGATGGACCACGCAGGGGCACTGGGTCGCCCATGCGTACTGGGCCGGCCCACATGTGCACCTGCACTAGGCCTGCCCGTGCGCTGCGCTATGCGCGCCAACATCTCCTCCGGGCCCGATCGCACCACCTCCGGCCGCCGTTGGCCACCACCGTGCCGTCGCTCCGAACTTTTTTTTTTTGCGCATATCTTTTCCATTTAGAATCCATTTGGACTGTTTTTGGCTCGTTGGACTCTGTTCATCGTCCTGGATCTTGCTGTAGGCTCACTATAGATCGAATCTTGAGACGTATTTCTTAACATTAAGGGATTATTGTTAATCTGTAATTGGACCTACATGTACGCTGAGTTGCATTGACAGCCCGAATTCATTGTTTTGTGGCCAGTCTCAATCATGAGCTCCAAGTTTACCACGAACTGCCAAGACATAGGGCTGGTTTTGTTGCAACTTGTTCCGGGACCAAAGTTTTATGTAAAGATCCATGATGGTAATTGAACTTACAAAATAACTTTTTAGACATGAACAGCTATGATAGATTGATTGTCACACATCTCTTTTTGCAAAAAATTTTTCAATGATTGCATGGTGGTGAGTACTAAATTTCCTACATGTCACATATTAGTCTGTACACACACACACACAGATAATAAAATAATATATATATATATATATATATATATATTGTATTAAATCTTATATATTATATTTATTTATAATATATAGTGGTTGAATCATAATGAAGTTTATTTAAAATCATGTTTTAGAAACGGGAAAAAAAAATATATTGAAATATCTCAAGCTTTTGTAAGTAAGTTCTTTCGCTAATACTTCATAAAATCCGTCAGTGGTTGCTATTCAGATTACTTTTACTGGTTCATTGGGGTATTTGTTTTATGATGATCAGTCGATGGTTCGAACGACTTTTGTGAATTTTAGCAAAAAAAGTGGTGGGTATCATGAGGAATGTGGAACCCATGTTCAGGAAGGGTGACACATGGAGTTATATACGAGATACCATTTTTTTAACATTCACGAACCCTTGAATAAATAAAATAAAAGAGTAGATAATGTAAAATCATTTTATTACCCTCAAAAGAGAGAGAGAGAGAGGAGAGAGAGAGAATATGTAGCTATGAGAATGTGGGATAAACTTTTCTATATGCAGGAAATAATTCCTTATAGTACTGCCTTTCAACTTAGTTTTGAATAGTTCCCAACTCTTGTTCTTGACCATTTCATGATCCTGTTGTGAATTTTTTTGCAAATATTCTTGATTTTCAAATGCGAAGTTACTCAACTTGCCACATGAACAGAGTGCAATTTGGAAAAACCATGTATATACATCACCTTGGGGGGGGACCCTGCCGACAATCGAGTTCCAATCCCGGTTAACAGTGAAGAACTCCAACCTGAATGTATTTTCTTGACTGTCAAATGCGGAGTTATCTAACCTACCATATGAACCCATTGCAATTTGGAAACACCATGTATAGATCACATGGAGGGGTGGGAAGGGACCCTGCCGACAATTGAGTACACAATCTGATTCAACAGTGATGAACTCCGATCCGATCGATGGCTGAAGTGAACACACGCATACATGCATACATATATACATGTTTATCATGTATGCATGTGCGGTGGGTGATCCAGTGGTGGATTCACACGAAAAAGGATTAATCTTTCTTTCGTGCAAAAGACACACACCCCTGATCCCCGGTGTCTATGCCCATCCTGCATTAATGCAATCGTTATGCAAGGAGACTTGGGAGCTGTCCGGTTTTTTGAGCTCGAGCAAAATCCATGGCTTTAATCCAGCAAGACACTGTGCCACAATGCATGTAGACCATGCGCTGGGGACCAACACATCAGTCGAGCTCAAGAGACACACCTCGTGCATCTGCTTCTCTGTCTGCTGTATTATATGCTTCATGGCTTGGCTGATAACACCAACGATCCCACATGTGGTGCTTGGGTGCTCCCAATTCATCTCTCGAACTTTAATTCCAGTCACCAGAGTCCAGAGGTATGATCAGGAGTCATGGAGACTTGCATCAGGCACCAACGTTTTCTGTTAGACGAAATGCAAGGATTCTGGTCTAGCACATGAGATATGCATAGACGTGTCTTTAGCCCTACACCAATTTTGCACCAGATAGATTTTGGATATTTGTACAGGGCTAAGGAACTTAATAGCTAGGTTTTGCACATCCCAAGCGCTGCAGCTCCCTTACCAATCTGAGTAATTAAAGTTGCTACTATAACTAATTGTACTATACTTCTAGAATTTTGCTATACCCAAGTCTATCTACATCTCGTTGATAAATGTGTACTACAGTTCTTAGAAATCCATATTCAAGTACTCCTAGACCAACAGAGATTTAATTTAGCTTAGCGTTAGTTGATAGCTTCAGATCGAAATCCTTAATTATGTCTAGAATTTAGTTTATTGTTCGTCCATTAACCTCACATGCCTGGACAATGTAGACGTCATGACCAATATTGGTCATTATGTGCCCACAGTTACCTGAGTCGCATATGTATTATGCGGCAATAATTCAAAATGGATAACCCAGGGCACCCTTCTTAACTTCCTACAAATCAAGGTTCACTGTTGTCTAGAGAAACTTGTCGAAGCACCCATAAGCCTATGTCTTGATTAGTGGTTCGTTTCTCAAATCCAAATAAAACACGATCAATTAAGCATTATGTAAAGCTTTTAGACCCATGTAGATTGGTACCCTTTTCGTATGTAAGAAGAAAAGGAGAAGGTATGTGGGGTGATATAATAAAGATTGGTACCAGCTGGGATAGGATCCTTCATCAAATCCAACACCTTGCAACCCATTGAGAAGTTTGTCCCCTTTGTCATTAGAGGATGATGCGAATGGAACAAATTCTTGGCAATAAAACAATTGTCATTAGAGGATGGGCCAATTCTTCGCAATAAAACAATCATAATCGTGCAAGTTTTGTCCGGGCGGGAGAAAAGGTCCCATGGATCGTAACGTGTTTCCCATCCTAACTTATGCAGGCTGGTTGATTGGACCTGATAGCATAAAAATAAAATAAAATAAAATAAAACCATCATGGCCAATACATATATATTAATATATAAACATCAAGTTATTAGCTGATACATATATATTAATATATATTATAAGTAAAAACAATTTTATTAAAAATATATATAAATTTGAATAGGTTCGTAAATTTTCGAGCTAAGTATTCTATTAGAACTCAACTCAAGTTTGATAATAGCCAATAAATTTAATGAGTTAGGATGCTTTTACCCTCGTATTATTAAGTTTGAGAGAGGCAAGGTGAATAGGTTTAAGTAAGATATGGGATATGCTATTCGGTCTTGCTTGTCTTTCTTCCCTTTTACCTACTCAAAATTATACTGGAAAGGGCTTCAAAGGTCGAAGCGAACTTGAAGAGATTCGAATAAGAGAGAGATGACAAGAAGACGCTGAAACTAGCAAGAGTCCAAATTAACCAGCATGAAGACTTAAAGAACAGCTCTAAGAATACGAAAGATGTTGAAACTTATGGCTATTGTACCAAGAATCATGATAGATCTTATCTTTAGAAGCTTGGGGTGTGCTATTAGTGCTGCAAGATGGGACATCTGGTACAAAATTGTCCTAAAAAGAAGAAAGATATTGATGCAAGTGATAGAGTAGTGATAGGTACAATCCCAATAAATTCAGTAGATGTTCATATATTTTTTTATTTCTAAATCCTCTGTATGGTCCGACTTTGTTGTACCTTTGAATTGCTTATCTGAGAAATAAAATGACCCAATATATTGCCACTCCTCTTATTTAAGAAAAACTTACTAAAACCATAAACCAAGTAGAGGTCGAGATAATAACCAAGTAGGAGAAATTATGTGTTTTGTAGCTTTAAATATTTAAATACTAGATTTAGGTGTTCTGTACTTACATCCTTTTGTTTAATAAAAAAAGTTGGGCCATCTTTATTATTATATAAATTTTATATATTTCTTTTGTTATGGGCTACATGCAATTTTGGGCGATACCCAATGGTAGCATGGTCATGTCATATTTTAGATTTAGGGCATGAAAAATTGTACGGGCATATATTGGTATTTGAACTTGTAAAGGGACCTCAGATTGAATGAAGATCGGGAGGACCAAGTGATGATCAAAGCTGTCACATAACTGGGAAATGTTCAGAGCCTGTTTGGATACATGGTCACTTGCCTACCAGACTTCACTCAAATGAGGAGCAATTAGAAGCCACAAGGGAAAAATTAATGGTTTGTAAGATGTCAACGGGTGCTACTTCTACAATCCCCAAAGTTCCCCATCACTAAGAGGAGATGACTATGGTACTCCTTCATATTATTTTATAAGAAGTTAGGAGATAACCTATCCAATGGGGTAGGGTATTTAGGATATTTTGATGTTAATACGGTACCAACGGGTTACTTACATATTGCCACCCTTCTTATTTTTTTTTTTCAAAAAGAAAGAGCATTTTATCATTTCTGTTCTAACTGATGGAACTAAGTGCAATGGAAATTGGCTTAACCTTTTCTATTCCCAACCCCCTTTATTTTTTTTTTTGGTGAAACTCTTTTTGTCCCCCGGCTCCATTTGTTGGACAAGGGTTGTATCTTTTGTGCAAAAGAAGGATTCACCTTTCCTTCACTCAACCATTGTACGGATCTCAAAGCACTTCCAACTCCATTCATCTGAAAGCGACCCGTGGAAGATCCAATGGTGGATTTGTGCGAAGGGAAGAATAGAAGGTCATCATTGGAGGCTATCATGTGGCAGAGGCGGTCACGGCTCTTCCACGTCAATTCCCGCCGATGTCTCGGATGGCATGTGCATTAGTGGCACCAAAGTCATTGTCTCGACCACCAGACCTCAGCCGTTTAGAGAGGCCACCTCCATCCTCCACTTGTATTAATCCGTCTCCGCCTCCTAGTCCCAACTCATATCCTCCCCCATCCTTGCCCTCACCCAGTCTTGCTACCACCGCGTCATCTCCGGCCTGCTCTCCTTCGCCTCCTTCGACCAGGTCACCCATGCCCTTATCGCTCCATCATCTATGAAGGAGTGTCTAGCTAAGGGAGTTAGCAAGACCCATGGCACTTGCATTCTTATCGAGGCTAGCCAGCAAAGAAGGATGGCAGGGCAGATTTTTCCCCTGAGGAGACGGTACTGGCGAAAAGGATGGCAATATCACCTCTATATATGTCCATTGATGGTAATAGATTGGTGGAGCCCATCTGGACGAGGAGGGGGTCATCAGTGAGCATGAGAGTGATGGCAGGACCAAGAGGGAGCACACCTTCTGTTCAACTTAATTAAAAACCAACAATAAAATCTCTTATGAAACGTTCCTAACATTCAACATATTTATTGTTCTGGTGACTCACATAACCAGCCAAAGTTGATGGATGAATAAAACCTATCCATGTTAAAATGAAAGGACCAGGATACGTAGATCTAAAATGATATAGAAAAAACCCTATGATATGACATAACAGGATGACGGATTCAAATGTCAAATGCTTCGAGAGCAAGTTTCAGCTTAGAAAGTTCATCAGATTTTGAAGATATGGCCGGACAATGCACGCCAAGTAAAATAGCCAACTGGCATTTCAATATACATCTCTAAAAAATCGATATATAATCTTCGGAACATGATATTCATAAGTACAAAACACATGACTATATGATATATACCCGTCGACTTTCTAATATATATTATAATTTTTTTTTATTCTAAAAAATGGAGGAGATTTAGAGAAGAGAGGAGTCAAGAAGAAGAAGCCTTATAAACGGAAGAAATAGCTTGACGAGGAAGAGAATGGATGGAGAGAGGCTTGATGAGGAAGAGGAAAGATGTGGGTGGATGGGCTTGGTTCACTTGTGTAATTTTCTTTTTTGTTTCTATTTTTAAAGTCATGGAATTGTTGGATTGCTAGCATATTAGAGGTCCCATCTCGATCTATCATTTGGGTTTTATCCGTAAGTAAAAACATGGCAAAATAAGAAGTCCGTCCCATGCGCGCATCATCTTTGCTCCACTTACAACTTCTGTTTAGACTGAATTGCTGGTGATTGACAGTTCTCTTGATCAAAAAAATGCTCTGGTTGGGGCGATTTGGATGTTTCAATGGACTCTTGCTCCCGTCTAAGCCTCCTGAGATCTTTTAGCCATTTGTCTATTTTATTTATCTGCTGCTATTTCACCAACTTTCATTCTTGTAAATTTTTTTGCTTCTCTTGTACAGATTTTATGGTCAATAAAGTTGGGTGGTGGCCATTGTGCTAATGTACAATAGTCTCTTTTTTTTTTATGTCAAAAAAAAGAAAAAAAAAATGCTCTGTTTGGCATTTATCCTGGGATAAACGTGGGATAAGGCATGGGTAAGTCCAGCCATCCCCTTCCACCTTTGCAGTATCCAAAGTTCAGAGAGCTATCTGTTCATCGGATTCCCTTCAATCCTTCTTTGTTCTAATAAAATATGAGATATAAGGATTACCTACCTGAGCCTCTCTCTTCTTCTGACTGTTTCTGAAAGGCGGGATCTGGGTACAATAAGGCATTGTAAGAGATGCAAGCCAGCATTTCACCATTAGGAGGTGGTTCCATTTCCAAAGCAATTTTATCACGATTGTCTGAGTTTGCTGCCATAGGTATTTCATGTTTGGGACAAAATTCTAATGCAAGGAGATTGCAAAACTACATAGGAATAGTCTATCCTCAAAAAACCATGGGAACGGTGCAGTGAGAACACATATATTATGTCTGAAGTCATAATAGTAATTCGATTTGAACACTTAGTTCCAAGTGATCCAAGCCAGCAATCCACTATTTGGAAAACTCTTTTGTGACTGCCCAAGTTTGATGCCAAGTAGGTGTTCCATGCTGCGGACATTCACCCTTTAACCCATATTGGTTAAGGTCCAAGGTTAGTGCTAAATCTTCTGATGGGATTTCATGCCCAACAGTTTGTTTAAAAAAAAAAAAAAAAGGCATAAAGAAAGAAAAACAAAAGCTTGAGCAGTCTTTAGTTAGAGGCAAATATTGTAGGAAGTGGAGCCTGGTAGATTATGTTCTTTCACATCAGTAAACATATATGAAAGTTCCTTTTTCATTATCGTGGCATTGTAATAATCTCTGCAGACAATATACAAAAGAATGCAAATATGCTAAAGACGGCCATCCGTCCTAATCAAACAGCTTAAGGCCTCTGCTCACATCTTCGCAATGCCTTACATGTGGGCCTAGTGCCCCCTTGTCAACTTGCTTCCCTGCTTTACAATCATAAGTAGGAGGAGAATGAAAGCAAGGCTCCATTGACATGGCTCGACGACATGGAGGGTTTGGTGCATTCCTGTTCTCGGGAAGTGCCAAAATATATGGCTTCAAGCCACCAAGACCTTGAGCCATGTACCCGAATGTAGACCAGGAACTTGTTATCAAGACATCACTAAAGCTCAAGAGGTACACCTCTGCCCATGCTTTCTGGTTGTGTGTTTGCTTCTCTGTGTGCTGTGTCTCTTCATGGCTTGGTTGGAAGACGCTGATGATCTCTCCAGCAGCAGCTGCATGCTCGAAGTACTTATCCCGGATCTTCTCAGAGTATCCAGAGTACAAGGAAGCCACAAGAACAGATTTTGACCTCACTGCCTTGGTAGTTGATGATGATGATCCTTTAAGACTAATCTCGGGTAACAAATTTTCAATTCGAGAACAGTTAAGGATCTGATCTAACAAATTCTCTGAAGAAATGGGTGCAAACTGGAAAATTCTTATCTGAATGCCCATCTTCTCTTCAGCCTTGCCTAGATAAGCTTCATAATACCTAGTTATCATTCCCCACACTGTGTTGGTGGGGTGGAAAAGATACCTTCCCAGATGATGGAAAACTGTCTCCCTTGAAGGAAAGAGCCGGCGCAGTTCTTCTTCATACTCTGGGACCAGAAATAGAGCTGGAATGAAGTAGTTGTCAGATTTCAGCACCAGCCAAGGGAACTTTTTGAGAAATAACTGATCATCTTCACAAAAGAAGAGCTTATCTAGTTCACTGTAGTCATGGTTCAAATGTAGATACACGTATGCAGGTAGTGAACCATTCGAATTCTTATTGATCACCTTGTTTCTCAGCATGTTTGCATAACTTTGAGGAGTACGGATGTGGAAGCTGCTTAATTGATCGATGATGGGGAAATCCGACGGCAGAACCCATGAGGTCTCAGGAAACGGCTCGCAGAAAAGGTCATCCAAGTCCTTGGGTACATGGATCAGTAAAATCCTGTTGTTGAGAAGAGCATAGAGGAATGCTGAAGCAATGGTTAGCATTCTGTTCCCCAGGCCATTGTATGGCGTCCACACAATATAGTTGCACTCCATAGGCCCCGTGCTGTGATTAGACTTGAACTGCTCTATGGCTTTCTTGTATGGATCGGTGCCTGGGCCACATTTTTTATGTTGGGCTTCATACTTTCTTAGCCTTGCCTGGAGATAACGGGAAGGTAGATGGGGTGAAGCTTTTCGGTACAGAGCGGACTGGTATCGGCTTAAACAGGACTCTTCGTCGAAACCAGGAGCCAGTAATCCACCAAGAAGTTTATCCTCTGGTGCAGGAGAGGAGATAAAGGATTCATCTTCTGAACCTATATAATTTGGAGCAGACATCCAAATTAGTTTAACAAGACTGGCTGCATCACAAGATTTGTCAATGAAATGGGGACAAATATAAGAATTAAATATAGTTTTGTCCTCTTTAACGGTTGCCAAGGATTGGGGTTGTATCTTTGGTGCGAAAGAAGGATTCACCTTTCTTGGTGTAAATCTACCATCGGATCGACCACTCGTTACTTTGAGATTTGTGTAGTGGACGTGGATTCGCGTGAAAGATAACAGCCCCTTTCTAAGTGCCGGTGTAGTTTCATGACCCGCATCGAGCCTCCTGATTTGGACTTTTCAAATTTATTATTTAAATATGAATTGGCAAAAAAAGGGAAAAAAAAGCCATGACACTTTTGGGTGACGGTTTGGACGGCAGCGCGAAGAACCAAACAAAGAGAGAGAGAAAGGGGCTTCAACCAAAAGACAGGTTATTCCTATGAACTGAAAGCTATGACAGAAGATAACAACTTGTAAGATATTCTGAAGCGCCATTTTGGCGTGTAGAAAGCTATGCAAGTCCAATACTCTTCTTCGGGACGAAAAAATTAGGCCGTCCATCACTATAGGAGAAAAAGACGGGGTAGGAAGAAGACCAGAAGAAGATATATAGAAGGACATAAGGAAAATTATGGAAGTGGAAACCCGCTTCCATCCTTTTTCCATGCGCTCGCACCCTCCTTCCATCTTTTTCCTGATGCTTCTTCATCTTCTTCTGGTCTTCTGCCTAACCCCTGTCATTCCAAAGAGAGGAGCAACAGATTCTACCGAGGTCAAGACCTTGCTTTTAAGACTTCGATTGGAAACTTCCGGTGGGATGGAACGGACCAGAGCAGGGCGTGCAGTGGGTTCGGTACGCATCTTTCGCAATATCAACCGTTCGATCATGCAATATCCCGAATAAGATCTGTGCAGACAGATGATATATATATATATTGGAGTACTTTGAAAAAGTTGTGCAAAATACAATGCGTACAAATTTCAATCCAATGGTCGAGAGTGCGAAAACGATCAACCATTCCCAAACCCACATAAGAGGGAGGAAGGAAGAGAGCAGGGAGCGGTCTGTTGCCAGAGAGATTAGAAAAAACAAAGGAAATCTCTTGAGGTCCTTTTCTGATCCCCTTGGGATCAAAAGACTGGGGGCTACGAACCACGTTGTCTGAGTCTTTTGCCCTCCTACTCCGGTTCTCCCCAAACGCTCCTCCCATGGGGAATTATACTTAGAGGAGATTAGTTATCGTGCAAGATTCTTAAATCACTTGATTAAATAGGAAGAAAAAATTTTAAAGGTAAACAAAAGTTTCTTGACTTTAAAAAATAATATAAGCAGCAAATAAAAAAAAAAATGGGGGGATTCGTTTAGGTCCATAAAAGGATAAGCAGCAAAGTGGCAAATTCCTCATATAGATCAATGGAAGACTTCGAGGTTCATCCTCATTGCATGGATCAATTGGGTCTCAAACGACAAACAATTTTTCTAGAATCATAAGCCGACCACGAATATCAAAATATGCCATACTTCACTAGCTACCCTAATATATATAGGGTATAAATGAGTAGGGTCGGATTGGATCATGAGTAATTCTGATTTGACCCGATTTCTCGATAGGACTTTAATTTTAGACCAAATCTCAACCCAATAAAAGCTCGAGTTGGGTCAGATCCATGTATAACTCGATCCTAACTCGAAAAATCTAAGTTGAAGTAAAATATAGCCAATTATATTTTAATTACTATATAGCCAACTTCTATTAACCATATAAAGTAGACAATAAATAATATTATTCTCAAAATAAATTAAAATATAAAAATAATTTTAGATATTTTTTATATTAAAGACATTGCTCATATAAATCTTAAATCATAATTTAGAGGCTTAAATAGATTCGGATCCAACAGTATACCGATATTGGGTTGGGTGACGGAGTAGAAGATTCAAAATTAATTCAGAAATCAAACTAATCAAGTCGGGTCAGATCGGATCATGTCAAAATTTAATAAACTTAGACACGATCTAGAAAATCAAATGACTCTAATTTTAAAATTTGACCCCGGTCCCATGGTCCTTCAAAATGGATCGGATCGAGTTTAAGTAGTAAGTTGTGTCGGATCGGGTTATGGCTCAGCCCGACCCATTTGCAGCTTTACTAATCCAATTAGTTTGTTTCCGCTATATATACAGCACACTTAAACTACACCTCATAAATAAATTTGAAAAACCGCAGTATTCAGCACTGTTAGGATCATAGCTTCCTATGAATTTGAAATCAGCCTGTCAAGCTTCCAAATCAGGAAGCGGTAATGCTAACTGGGTTTACCTTTCAGTGACACAACTGTAACTCCACGAAGCCAATCCAGCGACCAGCTATGATAAGCTCCCAAGGTAAGCACCAAGATCGGCAGAGTCGTCATGCAGGCGATGAGGACCACCCCAGGGCTGAAGCTTCGGCTGCCTTCCCTCTTCTCCATTCCAGCTGCTTTAGAACCGCCTCCCATCTCAGGTGCCAGGGAGCTCCTAATCCGCTTCAAATCAATCCCGATTTTCTCCTCAGCTAACCAAGTGCCTTGAAAGAACCCAAAGGATGCTAACCAGGCCAAAATATTTGATACATATATGAAAAACTTCAGGAAGGTGTCTTGCAAAGTAAAAGCAAGCTTTTGTAGTCAAAGACCTTCCAACGGTGGAGTGCTCTTTAGGTCTCTGAAGAGAGATACTTAAGGACGTCTCCTTTATTGGTCCCTAAGTTTTGTTTAGTAGACCTCAAAAATATAATATTTAAGCACCTGGCTTATGGTTTCTGATTGCATCCGAAGGTATACAACTGGCTAGGACTTTGCAAGGTCAGAGTCTTCTACCAAATCTATTCGTTGCACATCCACTTCGAGATGTGTGCGACTCCACCACATGCCAGATGTTTGACTTGGGCTGCATGTGGTAACATGTGCGCTTGCACATTGTTTTTATTAAATTACCCCCAACCTTCAGCCGGTAAACAATCACTACTGTTATCTTAAAGTTTCAAATTGGTCAACGTTGTACAGAGGAAGATACATAAATAGCGCTTGAGGTGCCAAAGAATCACATGCCGGTCTCTTTACACTTACGAGAGACTGAGTTGAATCTACGAAAAGGAGAGCAAGCTTTTACTGAGTCAAGAACAAGGACTTGCAACCAGAAATACGACTAAACTGTGTGGTTGGCGTTATACAAGCTTCTACCCAGGATTTAGCGCTTGTGATGTGCATGAAAGAAGACTTTTCTTTTTTGCTTTAAGAATGAAGCAGATCTTTGGTGGATGATTGTTACTCCATCCAATTCTTTCTGTTCTGTTTTATGTAAATTGATAGGTGCACTTCAACATTTGCTGGTGTGTTTTTCTTATTCCTTTTTTAATTAAAGGGAATCAAAACAAGCATACCGGCTATAAAAGATCGTTGCATGTTTTGAGAGAGAGAAACGCGATTAAGACTTACTAGGGTGAAACTCCTAAGCGACTCTCAAGATCTTGCGTTGCAGAGCAAAGTAAGCATGTGCCCTACAAAAATAAATAGGATAAAAATAACGATCAGGATTATGTGGCATTCCTACAGAAATATCATGCAAGAATCGGGACTGTGAATCTGTTCAAGTCCTAGCCTGCTGTCCAACTAAAGATATTAGGTTGGATTGGAGTTGCATCAAGCCCGATGCTATCGAGCGTGCATCCCTTCCCAATAGGAAGTACAAAAGTTCCAAGGAGCTCTGTTTTCCTCCTGCAAGATTCAGGTTAGGGTGGTGGTGTTGAGCTGATATGAGACACCCAAATAGACTGTCACCATCCACGAATCCAGAAGGAAATCTAGGTCAATCCTGCAGGATTACTCAAACAGCCACTAGGTAATAACAAGTACAGTAACCTATGTTGTTCACCCAACTGGGTCCATGTCCATGGCGGGAGGAAAGACTAGAACTGAGAACACAGCCTTACATAAGAAATAAGAGCTGCAGAGATGGGAAGAGGTGTACTTCATTCGTGAGTGTGTTTTTTAACAGTCTCTCATACAATATATGTTTATAAGATATATGATTTTTCTTCTTTTTCTTTCGTGCAACTGCATTAAGATACGCCTCTTTATAGGAAATTTAATCTAAATATAAAAATAAATATATCTCCAGTCATTATTGTTCAAGTCCAAACAAATTAGAGATGAAGAATGTTATGAAAATACTGAAAAATGAATCTGTGTTACTTCTATCCTGTAAAACAATACTGCAAAAGAGTTCTTCTAGTACGTGCCAGAAGATCTCAATGTCTATACTTAATAGAAAGTCACAGACTATATTTATAGGCTAGACTAGGGACTCTTTTAGATTAATACAACTTCCATCCATCAAAGAAGTGTAATCATAGTGGAGTCCTTATTTTGACATGAGTCTATTTTTATCTCAAAAATTTTTTAATCCTATTATACCTATATTTTAAGTATTTTCAGTAGTAAACTTAATATAAACTTGCTCTTCATGGAGTAATTGTTCTTGAATTGGTTGTTCACGATCTTGTGGATGTTCTTGAATAATAATCAATTCCACATCTTTTGTAGGTTGATCAATTTATTTTTTATTTCCTCAAATTCATCTTTACAAGAAAAACCACTCCTACTAAGTTCATAATCCTCAAGAATCTTAGCATTCTTAGCTTCAACTATTATAGGTACATGGTTAAGACAATAAATCTTATATCCTTTGGAATTTACTACATAGCTAATAAAATAGCCACTAACTATTCTGGGATCCAATTTCTTTTAATATTGATTATAAATCTATACCTCAATAGGACATCACTATATGCGTAAGTGACTTAAACTCATTTTCTATCCTTTCCATAACTCAAAAAGAATTTTAAATACAGCCTTTAATGGAATCTTGTTTTAGACATACATTGCATTTTTAATACTTCACTCCAAAGAGATAAAGGAAGATTAAAATTACTAATCATATTTCTTACCATGTCCATTACTATATGATTCTTTCTTTTTGCCACACCATTTTATTATGATATTCCAAGTATTGTGTATTGGACAATCATACCTCTTCTTTAAAGAACTTACCAAATGGGCCCACCAATTAACTCTTTCAATGTACCTTCTATAGTACTCTTCACTTCTGTCAAATCTTACGATTTTTATTTTTTTGTTCATTTATTTTTCTACTTCTGTTTGATAAATCTTAAAAGCATCTAATGCCTCACTCTTTTCAAAAAGAAGATAGAGATACATATATCTAGTATGGTCATCAATGAATGAGATAAAATATCTCTGATCATTAAAATAAGAAATAAAAAATGGTTCATAGATATCAGTGTGTATGATTTTTAAAATATTAGAATTTCTTTTGGTACGTTTAGAAGATTTGTTAGTTTGTTTTTTCTTTATGCAATCTGAAAAAGTATCAAAGTCAATAAAATCAATATTTTTTAAAATATCATCATTTATCAATCTCTTTATTTTCTCTAAAGAGATAAGAACTAATATCTTATGCCATAATCTTTTATACCAATATTATCACTATGAATAGATGAGTGATTACATTCAAAATTTAGATTCAAAACTAATTTATATAAACCATCCGTCAAAAAATCAATGCCAATGATATTTTTATTCTAAAAAAGGTTAACTATAGAATTCTCAGAATGAAAACCAAAATCAATTTTGTTAACTTGGAAATAAAAATGAAATTCTCAAAGAAACTAGGGATATAAAAAGTATTTTCAAGATCCAAAATAAAATTAGAATTCAAAACTAATCTAAAGATTCCCATGGCTTCCACATATGAACTTATCTAATTGGTTGAATGGATACCTCATTCACTTCCTTTCGAGTCCCTTAGATTTAGAAAATCCTACATGATATTGACAATATGAATTATAATACCAGAATCAATCTACCAAATATTATTAAGAATATCAATAGAAAAAGATTCATAACATGCTAGAGATATGAAAGTACCTTTCTTTGCAAACCATTTCTTATACTTTATACAGTCTTTCTTCATGTGTCTCTTTTTCTTACAACATGCATCTTTATTCCACGGTGCTTTATTGATATTGTAGTATCCTTTTTTTTGGAGGGAGCACCTTTTTCTTTTCTTTCTTTATCATGAGAAACCAGATTAGCACTTTCATACTTTATATATTGCTTCTCTTATTTCAATCTTTCTTCCTTTTGAACACACATGGTCAAAAGTTCATTAATAGATTATTTTTGCTTATATATCTTATAGAAAATCTTGAATATGACATATTCTGTAGGTAGAGAATTTAAAATGAAATGAACCAGAAAGGTGTCAAAATCTCAACTTTCAAAGACTTAAGTTGAACAGCAATATCTTTTATTTCCATAATAAGGTCACGTACACCATTAAAACTATCAAACCTCATACCTGAATATTTTTTCATTAAGGTACTAGCCAATGCCTTATCAGAACTTTCAAATCATTTTTCAATGGCCTTTATAAAATTCTTGACATTATCATATTGGAGGATTGATCCCCTAATACTTTTAGGCACTCAAGACTTGATAAGCATCAAACTCAAGCGATTAGATCGCTCCCATTTTTCATATACCAAAATCTATTGTGGCATACTTAAATCTATGGGAATAGATGGTTTATCTACATAGAGCACTAAGTCAAGATCTTTATGCCCGAGAGTGTAAAAAATACTATCTTTTCAATCAAAAAAATTATCACCGCTTAGCATTGCAATAAGAGCAGCATTATTAATATATGTAGTAGGATTAGCTGCAATAATTATTAAGTATAGAAAACTTTAGTACTATGAAGCATAAACTGTAATATAAAATAATCAATATTAATTTCAGTAGTAAATTCTAACCTTCTTATAGAGAGAAGTGCATCATGCATAGAATTTAATAATACTTTATTAGTAAGATCAGTAACATAGATATCAAAAGATAATAAATTTCCATACCTATAGGTCTAAGAAATATCTATCCTTAATATCTAGATTACTATCTTATTCCAATTAAATCGTAAAAATAACCACTCCCTATAGATAAAGTTAATTATCTCCATGATTTAATTATAATTTTATTCACAGCTATTACACTTTAATTTATAGTCTTTATATGGTTTTTACTATATCCAGGATGCTATGGCTATTTCTGAATATAATAAACCAATTAACTTTAATATGGTATTGAATAACCCCAAATAACTATATGAAACTTTATTATGATTTTTCATCTTTATCATAATCACAAATTTTCGACAAATAAACAATAATCCAGACCTTTTGTTTAATCAAATAAATTAGAATGCATACTTTAAAAGGACCTTTATGTAATAAAGTTTATTATGGAGACTAAATAAAAGTCCAAAGGTATTTATATAATAAACTCTTTCATAGGGATCACAATACAATTTTCAAGGATTTTTATGGAATTAATTACTTTATAAGAGACTAAATTGCAAAAGTTTCTGAACTGCATTCGGTCTCGTTTAGTCAATTATTGGAAAAGGTTTTTACTAAATATGTACCTTATTAGGGATTAAATTGCAAAATCCTTTGTTTTAGTAGATGGTTAACCAGGTTTCGGATTTTGGGTGAGGACCCAAAACCCGAACCCGTTTGCATCACCTTCTTCCTCTCCCGTCTCCCCGATCAGTTCTAAACCCACATTTGCCGGCGATTGACCACCCGTAAACACCGCCGGCGAGACACCAGCTTTCCTCTACCACCGACGGTCGTCCTGAGACCACTGTCCCGACCGCCGGTGAGCCAGCGATGGGTGGATCAATGGGAGATTCAAGAAGCACAAGCCGGCGCTTTTCTCCCTTAAATCCGGACCGACGCCGTTGGAAGATATTAGGAATGTACATTGCCTATATCAGAATATACAGAATATTAGAAATGTACATTGTCTAGAATATTTTTTACAATGGCATGTTACAGAATATTAGGAATGTCCATTGTCTAGAATATTATCTAGAATATTTTATAATTACTATGGCATGTTTTTGAATTGGAAGGATCACATGATTGATACCGTGATCTCTCCAATTTTCTGCCTGTTTCTCTCTTCTTCATCTCTATATATGAATGTACATATCATAGTGAAATATATTGAAGAGATCTTCTCCATTTTTTTTTATGTTTCTCCTCTTTTCCTGCATCTCTCGAGTTTTTCTTTTACATGGTATCAGAGCAGGGTCGCCATTGATCCAAGTCTTTTCCTCGATTAAGTGCTTACAGCAGGTTGTTGCTGAAGCATCCTCTTGCACGTAGCTAGAGGCAAATAGTTGCTACATCTTATCCTCATCAACATGTCCGATCAAATCGATCAAAGCACCACAATCGAATCTATGGAGGATGGTTCGTCATCGACCTTAAATGCTGCACATGATCCGGCAGCTCCCTATTTCATCTCACCTTCAGAGAATCCTGAGAATGCTCTTGTGATATCTCTACTAAGGGACCGAACTATCCTGCATGGCGAAGGACCATTATCACTGCTCTTCAGCCAAACGAAAAATTCAGTTTGTTGATGGGACACTTGCACGACCTATAGATGGATCGCGGGATCATTTTCTCTGGGATACGTGCAATTCAATGGTGATGTCATGGATCTACAACTCTATTGTACCAGAAATCTATGACAGCATCTCTTTTTTTGAAAGTGCTCAAGATATTTGGGTCGATCTTGAGGAAAGATACTCTCAAGGCAATGCTCCTCGCTTCATAAGTTAAAGATCCAAATCTGGAGTTTCAGGCAAGGCAATGATATGACTATTGCCGCTTATTATGCCCATCTTCGTGGCTTGTGGGAGGAACTTACGGCTTATTCCAAGGTGCCGACTTGTTCGTATGGAGCCACTAGAGAGATCCAAGTTGAGAAAGAAGAAGAAAGACTACATCAATTTTTTTTTTGGTTTCAAGAACTCCTACGACACGTTGTGAGATCAGCTGCTGTCCATGGAGCCATTATCAACAGTTAATAAGGCATATGCCTTATTGATTCGAGGTGAGAAGCAAAAGAAAGTCGCCGCTGTTCGAACTTCTCAACCCGAAGCCGCGGCTCTCGCTGTTAAGCCCATGACAGAAAGGGCGAATAAAGAGATCGGCTCCAAAGAAAGGAATAAAAAATATTTTCGATGCGACCACTGTAAGAAGAAAGGACATATCCGTGATAGATACTTCGAGCTAATCGGGTACCCACTTGGATGGCAATCCAAAGATCGAGTTAAGGGTAGAGGCAATGGAACCGAGATCGGTAGTCAGCACCAAAGAGGGGTTGCCGTGAATGCTACTACACCATTGAATACAGACAGAATCTCTTCAATACCGGATCTTTCTCCTACACAATATCAGCAACTTATTTTTCTTCTTGGACAAGATAAGACTCAAAGTATCGTAAATTTTGTTGGTAAGACCTCTCTTGATTCTTTTCATCATTCTTGGATCCTTGATAGTGGTGCTTCCAACACTTAACCTTTTGTAAGTCCTTTCTTCATAATATTGAACCTCTTGACAATGCACTCCCAGTTACTTTACTTAATGGAGTCAATATGCCTGTACATTCATATGGTGATGTTACTTTGACTAATGATATTACCTTGCACCGTACTTTATATGCTCCTAATTTTACTTGCAATCTTGTTTCAGTAAGCAAACTTGCTCGAGAACTTAATTGTGCTGTTCTCTTCTTTCTCACATTTTGTGCTCTACAGGACCTTACCACGAGGAAGCTGATTGGATTGGATGAACTCCGAGATGGTCTTTACTACTTCAAAGGCTTGGCAATACGTCCTGCACAGACAAATAAAGTCAATATTTCGATTAATCTCTGGCATGCTCGGTTAGGACATTGCTCTTACAAGCGTTTGAAACTTGTTCCTTTTCTTTCAAATACTTCTTTTGATTCCATAAATAATTATTGTGATATTTGCTATCGTGCAAAACAGACAAGAAAGCCTTTTTCCTTGAGCATTAATAAATCTGCTTCACCATTTAATTTAGTTCATATTGATATATGGGGACCATATCGCACCCCATCACACACGGGAGCTTATTTCTTTCTCACTATTGTTGATGATTGCACAAGGGCTACTTGGGTTTATCTATTACAAAGAAAATCCGAGGCATACCAATGCTTTATTAATTTTCATGCTATAGTCAAAAATCATTTTGATGCCAACATTAAACACATACGTAGTGATAACGCTCAAGAGTTTGTAGTCGGACCATTAAAATCACATCTTCTAGAACATGGGATTATATCACAAACTTCTTGTGTTGGGACACCAGAACAAAATGGAGTGGTTGAGCGTAAACATCGACATCTATTAAATATTGCCCGTGCTCTAAGATTTTAAGCCAACTTGCCTGTGTCATTTTGGGGAGAATGTGTTTTGACTGCCGCCTATTTAATTAACTTGACACCTACACCAAAATTGAATGGCAAGAGTTCCTACGAACTCTTATTTCATAAACCACCCACCTATGATCATCTGAGAGTTTTTGGTAGCCTTTGTTATGTGCATGAGACGTCCAGTGATAAATTTCAACCTCGTTCTCGTGCTTGTGTGTTCGTTGGATACTCTCTTGGTCAAAAGGGCTATCGTGTATATAACCTTGAAACTCATAAAATATTTACTTCACGTGATGTTATCTTTCATGAGAAGATGTTTCCTTATTCTCAAATATTACCTTTTTTTCTATTATACCTTCTTTTTCACAATCAAATCAGACTGATTATGATGTGGGATTTTCTTTGGCAACCAATAATTTACCTCATGTACCTAATTTGGGTCAGACCCAAGGATAGATTTCAAACCCTATTCTTTCTCATGAGTCAGATCAAACACAAACCAATTTCATTGATTCAAACCAAATGTCAAGTTTGAACAGGACTCTTGATGCAATCGACACTATCTCTCCTGAGCAGGCTTCATCTTCTAAGACCATTGGACCTAATTCATGACCCGTCAGAGATAGGAAGCAACCCTTCGATTACAGGACTACATTGTCGATGCCCCAGGAGTGGGGAGACCCCCGGACACATCCGCCAATTCAGTGATCTCAGGTAAGCCTTATCCTATTTCTTGCTACCTCACTTATTCTAAGCTTAATACTTCCCATCGAGCTTTTATTTCAGCTATTACCTCTCATAAAGAACCTAAAACCTTTTCTCAAGCTGTAAAGGATCCTAAGTGGCGAGAAGCAATGGGGGCTGAGCTCACTGCTCTCCAGCAAAATGGCACTTAGACTTTGGAGCATCTACCACTCGGAAAGAAACCCATTGGATCGAGATGGGTATACAAAATTAAATACAAGGCTGATGGTTCTATTGAGCGATACAAGGCTCGATTAGTGGCAAAGGGATACACACAAATAGAAGGCCTTGACTACACCAAGATTTTTGCTCCGGTGGCTAAATTGACTACAGTACGATGTCTTATAGCTGTTGCTTCCGCTAAACATTGGCAGTTACATCAGTTGGACGTCAACAATGTTTCCTTCATGGCGATCTTCATGAAGAAGTATACATGACATCTCCGTCAGGATTTCTAAAACCAAGTGATACACGTGTTTGTCGGTTGCGTAAGTTTCTTTATGGACTCAAGCAAGCATCAAGATAGTGGTTTGAAAAGTTCTCCCACCCTTGCTCCAATATGGTTGTACTCAATCTAAAGCCGATCACTCTCTATTCACCAAACAGGATAAGGACTCTTTCATTGCCATTCTTGTTTATGTGGATGATATGATTATTACAGGGAATAACCCTTCGAAATGTCAGGCACTGAAACAATATTTGCAAGACAAGTTTCACATTAAAGACCTGGGCAACTTAAAATATTTTCTTGGATTAGAAGTGGCACGATCACCTTCGGGCATATTTGTATCACAACAAAAATATACTCTTGACATTCTTCAGGAGACCGGAATGATTGAGACCAAGCCCATAAAATTTTCGATGCAGCAACATCTCAAGCTCACGACGGATGATGGAAAACTACTTGATGATCCAGGTCCATATCATCGATTGCTGGGATGACTCATTTATTTGACCATCACTAGGCCTGATATTGCATACTCAGTGCATGTTCTGACACAGTTTATGCAATCTCCTCGGCAACCACACTTAGACGCAGCCTTTCGCATTTTGCGATATTTGAAAGGATCTCCAGGTCAAGGCATATTTTTTTAAGTGTCAACACCTTTCAGTTATATGCTTATTATGATGCAGACTGGGCAGGATGTCCCATGATAAGATGCTCTACTACAGGTTTCTATGTTTCCTTAGGAGATGCTCCGATTTCTTGGCGTGCTAAGAAGCAGACAACAGTATCTCATTCCTCTGCAGAGGCCGAATACCGGGCTATGGCACACACTATCAGTGAATTACTATGGCTTCGAGCCCTCTTATCCGACCTCAGTGTTTCACATCATGGTCCTATGTTCTTTTATTGCGATAATCAAGCAGCTTTACACATTGCTGCAAATCTTGTGTTTCATGAGCGGACCAAACACATAGAAATTGATTGTCATTTTGTCAGAGAGCGACTACAATCTCAAGACATTGCTACACGATATGTTCCTACACATTGTCAGCTTGCAGATATCTTTACCAAAGCTCTCAGCTGTGATCATTTTCAAGAGATTCTATGCAAGTTGGGCATTCGAAATCTCTATGCGCCAACTTGAGGGAGACTATTAGGAATATACATTGCCTATATCAGGAATATACAGAATATTAGGAATGTACATTGTCTAGAATATTTTTTACAATGGCATGTTACAGAATATTAGGAATGTCCATTGTCTAGAATATTTTATAATTACTATGGCATGTTTTTGAATTGGAAGGATCACGTGATTGATACCGTGATCTCTCCAATTTCCTGCCTGTTTCTCTCTTCTTCATCTCTATATATGGATATACATATCATAGTGAAATATATCGAAGAGATCTTCTCCACTTTTTTTTTATGTTTCTCCTCCTTTTCCTGCATCTCTCGGGTTTTTCTTTTACAGAAGACCCTAATGGCGAACCGTCGGACTCTCCTAAACTGATGGTGGGATTCCCGGCTACTGAGGAGACAACACCGGAGAAAACTTTCGATCAGCTTCCATGGATCGGCCGGTCCTGTTCCACGGCAAAATCCGGCCCTGCCACTGGATAGGGACTCCCTCGCCACATCCGTCCGGAGAGACTTGCCGTTGGCCGATGTCCCAGATGGCTGCCGGCAACCTCTCGGCCCTTACGCTCGGATTCACCGGCCATTCACAAGATCCGACGACATTCTTTCTCCCCTTTCTTTTTTCTAATGAAGGAAAGGGTGGTTGCCGAAAGGGGAGGACGTCGGCGGCTAATCATGGCCGCTGGACACGGACCGGAGGTCCGGCCACCGTGATGGGAGGAGAAGGACGCACCGTAGGCCCTCTTCTTCTTTGTTTTAATTAATTTATTTATTTATTTAAAAATAATTCTAGCCCAAAAAATAAATCACAAAATAAATAAACAAAAATTATAAGTCTTTACGAGAACAAAAAAAAAATAGATCCAAATCGAGATGACTCCAATCGCAAAGGATCCAGATTAGATCTACGTCCAACATCGCGGCTTTAAGATTTGCCCTTAACCCCATTTTCAAGTGTCGAAAGAAGTAAATGAAATCTTTTCTTCTTCATTTTATTTATAAATAATAATTAAAAAATTTAAAAATTTAAATTTTTATTATTAAATTAATACCTTCTTTCCTTTCCATTATTTAAATACCTCCAGTTTCCTTCTCTCTCTCTCTCTCTCTCTCTCTCGCTTTCTTCCTTGGGCCTCATGCCTACTCCTCTCCCTTTCCCTGTATAACCCCTCTTCCCAGGATTACATACGGACCGTCAATCCTATATCTCTAGATTTTTGGAGACTTTGTGTTCGAAAAAGATTTTAATCTATTTTTCATAAATTTTATCTTATTTTTTTAGTTATAGATAGACAATCTTTGTTAGTCATTTTATTCTTAATATGTTTAAAATATTTTATTGGATTCATAGAAATATATTCATTTGCAAGAATTTAAAAAATTGATCTTTGTGTAGCATCCTTCATGAGTTGTATGAAACCTCAAAGAAATGAGCATTATAAATCATTAATACAATGCATTGAAACATTTTGAGTTGTATGTTACACAACGCTGGTGGAGATACTCCGGTTCACATACTCGGAGATGCTTGAGATGTGGCTGATTGGGAGATTTAGCCTTCGAAATCAAGTATCTCATGAGGTGGCAGATGAATAGATTTTTGGATGCGCTTGTTTGGACTCTTGCATCAGTCCATCATTTTTTTTTCTTTAATCAATTTTTTGAGTATAATGAGATAATTCTTTTGCGTGTAATTCCATTATGAATAATTAAAAATAGTGAACATACGGGATATTATAACCAAAGTTTCAAGTTTTATTATCAATGATAAAATTTGCATCCCATGCATCGCATGAGATTATAAACTAGTAAAAGATAATATTTATATCACGGCTAATATCTAACTAAATCAACTTAATATTGGAACCCGTATCTTCGTAGCGCCTTACATTTATTTGGCAAGCTCAAAAGGATTACTACAGTGACTACGCCCGAATTGGAGAAATAGTGGCATGAGGGTCTTCAATTTGAAAACGGTACAATAGTTGAAGCCAATGAAGCTCAAATGTCCAATCTCAAGTTCATCCTTCTGGGACTTCAGTTAGCTTCCAATCCGAAGGTTAACTTTGCCAAAAGCACCCTTATCCCTTTGAGTCAGATTCCAGAAGAAGTTGGTCTTCTTGCTAGGATTCTTGGGTGTATCACTAGTAGCTTTCCTCCTACCTATCTGGACATGGAATAACTGACTGGAAGGGACAAACTTTATCATTGAAGATAGATTGGTTCTTTTAAATTCTGCTCCATTATCACCACTGATGTATTATATGTCCGATTCCTGGAGGGAATGAGAACGCCCCAATCCTCCATAACCCAATCCCAATTCTCCCCTCCTATTCAAATGCTATTTCAATTCCGACTCCCATCATGGACCAAATACACTCTTGGTCTCTTCAACTTTTGCAAGTCAATCATTAATATTGATACAGTGGTCTCTGAGTATTGGAACCCCCCAAATAACTGCGGTCAATTAAACTCAAACTTCCTCTATTAAGTCAGGCATTTGCAGAATTCAGAAGCTTAGTAGAGCTATAAAACATGGTGCAACCCTCCAATGGAAGAGACAGTGCATTGAAAGTGGACAGGAAGTTGAATTTATCCTGTTAAATCTTCTTACAGATTACTAAACCATGGGGGTGTTGGTTTAGTAATCCCCCTAGCCCAGCACCGTGGAAGCTATAGCACCTGATAAATGCAAAATCTTCATGTGGTTGGGCACAAACAAGCTCCCCACAAGAGAGGTTCTTAACAACTGGGGTTGGAGCTCTCTTTTGCGCTGTCGATCATGTAAGGCCTCCTCTGATTCAGTCAACCATCTCCCACCAAACTACTACTATTCTGATTGTATATGCGGAATGGTGAACTGCTGTCAGGGTAGTCACTGGAGATGTAGAATGTCAGTTAAGTCAGTTGGTCTTGTTGGAGATCTAAGGCTCGCCCGAAGATGTACAGCAAAGCTTGAAACTCTCTGATCATTTCTATCTCCTGGTGCATCTGAATGGAAAGAAACAATAACCTTTTTTTTTTTTTTTTGGCAAGGAAGTCACCTCTCTGCACTCTCATAAAAGGCATTTTGTTTCTCTTATTGTGGAGTGCCATTGTTAGTCAAAGACATGTCTGGTTTCTACCTTCTTCCCCCTCCTTGTAAACCTCCCCCCTGATGTAAAACCTCTGTTGCTTCCGATCTTCTGAGTCAGTGCCGTTGTAAACTTCATATCTTTCATACCCTCCTCCAAAAGAGAAATTCTGGCATGCAGAAATTAGAGGCTGTAGGACCTGTCCAAGATTTTGTATGCCTTAATCCTTTCAACACCTAGCTTTATCTCTCTCAAGCAACTAAATTTATATCCCTATATGTTTAGGATCAATGCTCGTACCCGAATTTATCATATACATTATATTATCGATCAGTTTATCTAATCCAGATGTACTAAGAAAGACTAAATTCTTTCAATAAAAGGCTCCCAACAATGCAAACCAATGTAGGGCATAATGTGGAGTTCCCCGCCCTCAAATTGCTGATCAGCATTTCCTTTTGCATCAAATAAAAATTCAGCAGCATTCAGCATATTTCTGACCAAACAAGCACCATATCCATCAACAGATTAAGGCTGCAAATTTAATCTGCTATTGTGTATGAAATTAAAAGGTTATTCTTTGGTAATGTCCTTCACTTACATTTTTCTAATTATACACAAAATAATTAACTAGTGGAGTTCTATCTATCAAATATCTGGTGATTTTTGTACAGTCAAACCATACATCTAGCAGGATCTCTAGCATATCCGAATGCAAAAGGTCAGTAAGAAACAGACATTAAGCTTCGTCAACCAGCTTGAGGCCTGAGCTCATATCTTCACAATATCTCACATGCGAGCCCAGTACCTCATCAACATCTCTCTTGCCATGGCAGTAGAAAGTGGGAGGATTATGAAAGCAAGGGTCCATTGATAAGGCTCGACGGCAGGGAGGGTCTGGCATCGTCATGTTCTCCGACCTGATCAAAATCCATGGTTTTAAACCACCAAGACCTTGAGCCACATATCCAAATGTGGACCAGGCACTTGTAACCAATACATCTGTCAAACTCAAAAGATAAATCTCCGCCCATGCTTTCTTGTTGTGCATCTCCTCTTTTGTCTGCTGGACTTGTTCATGGCTTGGTTGATAAACCCCAATAATCTCACCAGTAACAGCCGGGTGCTCGTAGTACATTGTCTTCATCTTCTCATAGACTTCAGAGTGCAAACAAGTAACAAGAACAGCTTTTGATATTCCTTTATTTGTCATCGAAACAATTGGTTCTTTTGTATTGATATCAGGCAGCAA